>NC_081147.1:525189-572689 GCF_958295425.1 Solea solea | reverse complement strand
TAACGTTCATGTGTTCATATAACGTCCGTGTGTTCATATAACGTTCATGTGTTCATATAACATTCATAATGTTCGTGTGTTCATATAAGGTTCGTGTGTTCATATAACGTTCATGTGTTCATATAACGTCCGTGTGTTCATATAACGTTCATGTGTTCATATAACATTCATAATGTTCGTGTGTTCATATAACTTTCATGTGTTCATATAACGTCCGTGTGTTCATATAACGTTCATGTGTTCATAAAACGTTCATGTGTTCATATAACATTCATAATGTTCGTGTGTTCATATAACGTTCATGTGTTCATATAACTTTCATGTGTTCATATAACGTCCGTGTGTTCATATAACGTTCATGTGTTCATATAACGTTCATATCACGTCCGTGTGTTCATATAACATTCATATCACGTCTGTGTGTTCATATAACGTTCATGTGTTCATATAACGTCCGTGTGTTCATATAACGTCCGTGTGTTCATATAATGTCCGTGTGTTCATATAACATTCATAATGTTCGTGTGTTCATATAAAGTTCATGTGTTCATATAACATTCATGTGTTCATATAACGTTCATGTGTTCATATAACATTCATAATGTTTGTGCGTTCATATAAAGTTTGTGTGTTCATATAACGTTCATGTGTTCATATAACCTCCGTGTGTTCATATAACATTCATATCACATCTATGTGTTCATATAACGTTCATGTGTTCATATAACGTCCGTGTGTTCATATAACGTTCATGTGTTCATATAACATTCATAATGTTCGTGTGTTCATATAAAGTTTGTGTGTTCATATAACGTCTGTGTGTTCATATAACGTTCATGTGTTCATATAACGTTCATATCACGTCCGTGTGTTCATATAACATTCATATCACGTCTGTGTGTTCATATAACGTTCATGTGTTCATATAACGTCCGTGTGTTCATATAACGTCCGTGTGTTCATATAATGTCCGTGTGTTCATATAACGTTCATGTGTTCATATAACATTCATAATGTTCGTGTGTTCATATAAAGTTCATGTGTTCATATAACATTCATGTGTTCATATAACGTTCATGTGTTCATATAACATTCATAATGTTTGTGCGTTCATATAAAGTTTGTGTGTTCATATAACGTTCATGTGTTCATATAACGTCCGTGTGTTCATATAACGTTCATGTGTTCATATAACATTCATAATGTTCGTGTGTTCATATAAGGTTCGTGTGTTCATATAACGTTCATGTGTTCATATAACGTCCGTGTGTTCATATAACGTTCATGTGTTCATATAACATTCATAACGTCCGTGTGTTCATATAACGTTCATGTGTTCATAAAACGTTCATGTGTTCATATAACATTCATAATGTTCGTGTGTTCATATAACGTTCATGTGTTCATATAACTTTCATGTGTTCATATAACGTCCGTGTGTTCATATAACGTTCATGTGTTCATAAAACGTTCATGTGTTCATATAACATTCATAATGTTCGTGTGTTCATATAACGTTCATGTGTTCATATAACGTCCGTGTGTTCATATAACGTTCATGTGTTCATATAACATTCATAATGTTCGTGTGTTCATATAACTTTCATGTGTTCATATAACGTCCGTGTGTTCATATAACGTTCATGTGTTCATAAAACGTTCATGTGTTCATATAACATTCATAATGTTCGTGTGTTCATATAACTTTCATGTGTTCATATAACGTCCGTGTGTTCATATAACGTTCATGTGTTCATAAAACGTTCATGTGTTCATATAACATTCATAATGTTCGTGTGTTCATATAACGTTCATGTGTTCATATAACGTCCGTGTGTTCATATAACGTTCATGTGTTCATATAACGTTCATGTGTTCATATAACGTTCATGTGTTCATATAACGTCTGTGTGTTCATATAACGTTCATGTGTTCATATCACGTCTGTGTGTTCATATAACGTTCATGTGTTCATATAACGTCCGTGTGTTCATATAACTTTCATGTGTTCATGTTTAATAACTGAACACTAGTATCTGTCGTTCACTAAATCTGTTTCATCAGCTCCACTATAATTAGCCTGTTAGCGCTGAGCTAACAGGCTAATTATAGAAAACATAGACTCATTCAGTGTGTGTGTGTGTGTGCGTGTGCGTGTGCGTGTTACCGTCCACGTGTCTCTCATGTTCCTCGGTCACAGTCTGACTTGTGTGTTCGTGCAGAACGTTTAAATCGGCCGTCGTCTCCGTTTTGACCTGTAAAAATGTTTAAAGATAATAAAGTAAAGTCTTCAAAGATCCTCACGAGAGACGAGGAGACACAGGATCATGATAATAACATGATAATAACATGATAATAACATGATAATAACACACAGACTGCAGACGTCACATGACCCACAGACGCTGCACAGCTGCTGTCTATGAATAACCTGTGAAGTGACCTTCATCATCATCATCATCATCATCATCATACGAGAGTGACACTGTGAGAAACTCTTCAGTCTGGTTCAGTCATTAATAACTCACTACATAACTAACAACTAACCGACCCATCATCGACTAACCGACCCACAGGTGAACCGGTGACTCACCTTGTCGAGGATGCCCAGGACGAGGGTGCACACGTCTTCGTCGGCGTGGTCTTTGAGAAGCTCCGCCCTCTCCGGGTTCCCATTGGCCGAGAGCACCTCCTTTAAAATCCTCAGCTGCCACTCAAAGCGTTCCAGCTGCTTCTCCAGACAAACATCTGCCTGCTCTGCCGACGCCCCTTTACCTGCAAAACATCCATCAATCAATCAATCAATCAGTCATATTGATTATTCACTCATCGCATAGAGATTCTTTGATTCTTTAGTTTATTGTGTTTCTTCAGGTGATGAAGGGTTAACAAAGAAACTGTACAAAGACATGATGTCATCGCCATGGAGACAAAACACACACACACAGGAAGTTTTTCTGACTGTAATTCAATTTCAGCTGTCAGTGACATCATCGACATGTAGAAACATGATCACACACACACACAGTGACACAAACACACACACACACACACACAGTGGAATTCAAACAAGTGAAAACACAGTGAGAGAAAAACAAACTCTTTCATCATCAGGTCACGTGACCAGTGTTAGGAACGTGGAAATGATGATATGCTACGATATTTAAGTCACAATATTTAAGTCACGCTACGATATTTAAGTCACAATATTATCACGATATTTAAGTCACAATATTTAAGTCACGATATTATCACGATTTTTAAGTCATGCTATGATATTTAAGTCACGATATTTAAGTCACGCTACGATATTTAAGTTACGATATTATCACGATATTTAAGTCACAATATTTAAGTCACGATATTATCACGATTTTTAAGTCATGCTATGATATTTAAGTCACGATATTTAAGTCACGCTACGATGTTTAAGTTACGATATTATCACGATATTTAAGTCACAATATTTAAGTCACGATATTTAAGTCACAATATTTAAGTCACGATATTATCACGATTTTTAAGTCATGCTATGATATTTAAGTCACGATATTATCACGATATTTAAGTCACGCTACGATATTTAAGTTACGATATTATCACGATATTTAAGTGACAATATTTAAGTCACGCTACGATTTTTAAGTCACAATATTATCACGATATTTAAGTCACGATATTATCACAATATTTAAGTCACGATATTATCACAATATTTAAGTCATGCTACGATATGAATGAACTTATTCTAATGATTCAGTTTCACCGAGAACAACTGCTTTACAAGTCACTAGATGTGTTTGTACCGCGGAGAAAACCACGTCACGTGCTGTGATGACTCCGCCCACATGTAGGAGGAGCTATGAAGTCATGGAAAACAACGTGAGCGAAGCTGAAGCGAGTCGAGTCGAGCGGGAACTAGAACAGAGACAAATCTATGTAAACGTGAGTTTGGCATCTGAATGAGCTGAAGAATGAAAAAGGAAACAGGAAGTGATGAGGGTGAGAACACACACACACACACACACACACACACACACACACTCACTCTCTCACCTCCGTCATCTCGGCTGCTCTTGTCTTTCTGGCTCTTCTCTCCTTTCTTGCCTTTGCTTTTCTTCTGATAACGACAGGAAGAGAAGAAGAAAAACATGGAAAGTTTCAGAGATCATCCTCTCACGATGGAGCAGCCACATGTGAATAATCTCAGATTAAAATTGAACTTAATCCATGTTAATCCAGTGGTTTCACTCTCTCACACCAAAGTCCTCAGAGAGAAAACCAGTGATTTGAGCTGCTTTTTTCTCTGTGGGCTTTGGTGTGGGAGAGTGAGTGGATTACAAAGTGACACAAACTTCAGGTTCATGTTGACACGTCTGTACTGAATGATCTCGTCAGCACACACACACACACACACACACACACACACACACACATAAGTGCACCAAGACCAAACACATGGCAATGGTTAGTGTGTTGCATCACAGCCACTCATTTTTCAAGCAGGAGCCAAACAATCACACCCCGGCACACACACACACACACACACACGCACACACACAGACACACACACACACACACACTCTGTATAAACACACATAAACGTGACTGTGACTGTATTCCACCTCAGAGCTGAAACAATAAATCTGTGAGGGTTAAACACGGGACGACGTCAGAGCAGCTGAAGCTCAGCAGCGTGTCTTCGTCGCGGCCGTGTGTTTCACAGCTTTAGGAGGAGGAGGAGGAGGAAGAGGAGGAGGAGGAGCATGTGTTCCATTAGGCCTCACAGGGGCCCTCACTTTTAAAAAGGCAGTAAATCAGACTCCTCTGGTGTGTTTGTTCAGCACTCGAGTCTCCACAGAGAAACCGCTGCGGCTCGTTTCACCGTCAAGTTTCCGCAGATGTTTCACAGGCGAACATAAATCGTCCCATTGGTTCAAACTGCGGTGGGAGGAGCCCAGGGAGCAGCAGGTTTCCTGCACCAAAGCCCACAGAGGAAACCAGCGACTTTAGCTGCTGCTCCTCTGCTGCCTCGTGTGGTCACTCTGTGTCACTGACGTCAATCTGAACAAAGGACTTTTAATGCCCACACATGCACACTATGTGTGTGTATATAAATATATCTATATATCTATATAAATATATATATCTATATATATATAGATATATATATATATCTATATATAAATATATATATATATATATATAGATATACAGTATGATAACATCAGCTGCTTCCACTTTGACACAGAGACTGATTGTGAGTGGATTCAGCCTGAAAACCTTCACACGTTATTGTGACATGAACGTGTGATGGTTCTTATTCCAGAGGTCAGAGGTCACCTGTTTGTAGCGATGATGTGTCATCTCCAAACTCTCTCACACCAAAGTCCAAATATCACGAGTGGTTTAAGAGGCTAAAATCAATCTTTTACACATCACACTCAACTTCATAGAGAAAATCACTGATTTCATCACACAAACAAGTTCTGATCAGTGACACAAAGTGACCACACGAGGCAGCAGAGGAGCAGCAGCAGCTAAAATCACTGGTTTTCTCTGTGGACTTTGGTGTGGGAGAGTGAGTGGTTTACAAACGTGTGTCTGAAAGTGAGTTAAAGAGCATGTGACGTAGCATCGTCGACTTAAAGTGAGTGTTTAACATTAAAGAGGCTTTCATGTGTTATTTTCTCGCGTCATCGCTCAGAGCCACACCTTGAAAACACCTGAACTGTTCCTTTAAACGCGGGTGTCATGCTGAACTAACGAGGATTAGCCTCGTTGATCCTCTCTCTCTGTGATCAGTGTTTATTCGGAGCTTATCAAAGATTTACTGCTTGTGTAACCGCTCGTGGAAACTGTGGCCTCCTGCTCTCGTGCTAAGCTAACGTGACGAGTGAAGTGTGAGGAGATATTTTAGTTTGTGTGAGTGCGTCATCAAAAAACAAACACCATCCTGCTGTAAGCCCCGCCCCCAGAGTCATCATACGATATGAGACACGATGCGATATTATTACAATACTTAAGTCACAGCGTGAAATTATCATGATTCAAAATTATCACGATACTTTAGTCACGGTACGATATTATCACGATACTTTAGTCACGGTACGGTACTATCACGATACTGTAGTCACGGTACGATACTATCACGATACTTTAGTCACGGTACGATATTATCACGATACTTTAGTCACGGTAGGATATTATCACGATACTTTAGTCACGGTACGATATTATCACGGTACTTTGGTCATGGTACGATACTATCACGATACTTTATTCACAGTACAATATTATCACGATACTTTAGTCACGGTACGATATTATCACGATACTTTAGTTACGGTACAATATTATCACGGTACTTTAGTCACGGTACGAGACTATCACAATACTTTATTCACAGTACGATACTATCACGATACTTTAGTCACGGTACGATATTATCACGATACTTTAGTCACGGTACAATATTATCACGATACTTTAGTCACGGTACAATATTATCACGATACTTTAGTCACGGTACAATATTATCACGATAGTTTAATCATGGTACGATATTATCACGATACTTTAGTCACGGTACAATAATATCACGATACTTAAGACGCGATGCGGATACAATACGATACCATCACAATATAATAACATTATCCCGATAATATGGAATGCAATGTCGGGATTGGTTAGGTTGCTCAGAGTTCTGGCGACAAAAAGAACGCATCATAACATTAGCTGTTGCTGGTTCAAAACACTGTTAGCATCACTTTTAACGTACGAGCTAAATGATCACGTAGACAACAGCGACAAAAAAGTCTGCCCCTGGTGGTGAGGTAAGATTAGGTTAGGTTTCAACATCAAATTATTAATAAATATCAACGTGACAATTGATGTATGTCAGTATTGATCAGCTGTTTCCTGTTTGTAATGTAACCAGTGGCCTGTAGGTGGCGCAGTGGAGGCAGCGACTTTTTATGACAATAGAAGCCTCTTTAAAGATGGAAAATCGTAGCTAAACAAGATTAATCGTGTTGATGTCAAAGTGTTAGTATTTTATGGATGAATTAAGATCAAAGAGAAACACATGTCAGCGATAACAAACCGCGGTTTTTATGACAAACTGATTAGAAACACATGTGGAGACAAACAAAAGTCACGCTGTTAGCGCAACTTTAACATTTGTGAAAACCAAACGAAGAAGAAGAAAAGAAGAAGAAAAGAAGAAGAAAAGAAGAAGAAAAGCAGAAGTCGCAGCTCGAGCCTCTGACGAGCGGAGGCTCCGCGCGTTCAGCGGCCGAGCAGCAGCTGCCGCCGCCGGCCGCTCACTCCCGACAACCCCCGCCGCCTTCAGCCGGTTCTCCCGGGACTTTTTTGTGTTTTTTCGTGTTCGTACCGACCTTCACTTGACTGTGGCTGCAGCCCATCCTCCTCCTCCTCCACCTCCTCAGTCCGTGTGAAGCCGCGCAGACTCTGCTTCCGCTCCTTCTTCACCTCTTTATTCTCCGTCTTTTCTTTCTCTGTTGACAACTTTTCAAACTCTCAAAGAAAAAGTCCGTGAACGCACCGCTGCTGCCGCCGGTCACAGGGAGGGGCGTGGCTTATCCCTGCTGCAGTCACGGACTGCAGGATTTATTGAACATCAGGCTGCAGGTTCACTTCACATTTTTATAAATATATATACATGGAATAACTTTAAATACACATTTAAATAGTTAAATTACCATCATTATATTTTATTGTGTAAAGAAATAGGGCAGAATATTAACCTATTTATTGTTAATTCTGCCTCTGACCAAAGCCCATAGAGAAAATCACTGATTTTAACATCACACACACACACAGCTGCCTCCATCACTAACTTCAAATGTCTTGTTTTGTCAATTCGGCTTTAAAAATCCTTTGTTCAGATTAACCTCAGTGACACAAAGTGACCACACGAGGCAGCAGAGGAGCAGCAGCTGAAATCACTGATTTTCTCTGTGGACTTTGGTGTGGGAGAGTGAGCGACCACTGATCAAAGTTTTGTTAAAGTTTAATTTATTGACTTAATTCACAGAAACATGAATTAAATTCAATTGTAATCTGTAATCATTCAAAATGTCTGCCGCTCTGAACTGATGTTTATCAGCTGTTGAGTTTTTATGAGTGAAACTCGTCACACACACACACACACACACACACACACACACACACACTAAACTAAGTCTCATCACTAACCTTAACCAAAACCACAATTCACATCTTACTCAGAAATGAGGTTCTGCTTCACTGGGACCAGGTTTTGGTCTCCATGAGGACGACTGGTCCTGACAAGGTCAGTGTTTATGACAGACAACACACACACACACACACACACACTTCACTCAGGTATGTTCTGTATGCTCAAACACTCACACCCTTTTCTTTATGACCACACACACACACACACACACACACACACACACACAGGGGGAATGTGTGTTAGTTCTATTAATAGTTCTTTGTGTCACAGATCATGTGACCTGACATGTTTAATCTGCTCTAAAACAACACTGTGTGTGTGTGTGTGTGTGTGTGTGTGTGAACAGTTCAGCTGAAGAAAAATAAATCAATAAAATGTGTTGTTTTTCCTTCTTTGTTTTTGAGTGTGAACAGAACCTGAACGCATCATCTGAGGATGCGCTGGTGTCACTGCGCCCCCTGCTGCTCAAACAGCCACAGTGACACAGTTTGGATAAATAAATCTATAATATACATATAAACACAGTTTTATTTATTATATACTGTACGTTTACATTTAAAACTAAAATTTAAAACACGTTTAAATTAAAGGTGTTTCATTTTTTTCAGCAATACAATTGACGAATGTTGTCATTTATTTCTGTTAAATAGTTTTTATGATTACTTATTTATTTTTCATAAACAAAGTTCTAAATGTCTCATTTAAAGTCAAATAATGAAAATAATAAAAAAAAGTATGAAAGTATGTTTGAAAAAAAGGTGGCAAACGTTCAGAGTTCATTTCCTGTTTTCAGTTTTAAAAAAACATTAACAAATAAAAAAGTAAAAAAAAAACAGGATCAAAAGTTTACAAAAAATGAAGAAAATCTGAACTTTTTTCTCTTTCTGGTGGAAAATTATAATTTTGTTCACAATAAAATAAAATGGAAACTTATTTTGAAAACAGGAAGTAGAAAATAAATCAATGGATTCAATGGATACATAATACAATGGACGTCAAGAAAATAATGTAATTTTTTTTAAATATAAAGAAAAGAAAGAAAAACCAGATCAATCCATGATCCACGACCTCTGACCCCCAGCTTCTTCAGGGTCAGACGAGGTGGAGGGCGGAGCCGAGCTCGTGCAGGACGTCCACGTTCAGGTGAACGCGGCAGAACGAGAGGACGACGCCGAGACACGAGAGAGCGATGAGAGTCCAGAGGACGCGAGCGCTGAAATACAGAGGAGCCAGGCTGAGGAGACAAGAGGTCAAAGGTCAAATCACGCCACTCTGCCAAGGCTGGCGTGTTCGATTGACAGGCGGCGCCCCCTACCGTCCAAGTGACGACTGTGAATATCCACGAAAATAAAGGAAACGTCCGTATAAATAAAGAAGACCGCAGAGGGACGAGAGCGCTGTGGGGGGGGGGGGGGGGAGAGGGTTACACACCTGTGTGTGTGAGACAGTGTGTGTGTGTGTGTGTGAGATATCACCTTGGCTGAGGAAGACTCCAGACGTCCACAGCAGAATGATGAAGATGGGGAAATACTCGGAGCAGTTTGCTCTGAACACACACACACACACACACACACACACAATGACACAGGGCGGCCTGTAGGGGGCGTCAGCAGCAACAACGCTGAGTCAAATCATTTTTCCATGTGATTCCACAAAGTAAAAGGTCAAAAGGTCGTGACTGTGTGACTCACAGTTAAACTGCAGTTACCCGTTCACCCACTAGATGGCGACATTGACCACATAGTTACTGAGTGATGACGATGGTTACATTTAACTTCATCTCTGTTTGTGTCATTATTAAAGATTTAGAATTATGTGTATAATGTTTACGTTTACTGTAGGACCACACACACACACACACACACACTCATTAAGAGCGTTTATGTTTATGTACGTGTTTATAAAAAGACTTTCATGTCAATCATGTTCATCTGAAACTCACTGAGCTCTGAAGATCCTGTCAAACTCCGGCGGGCCGCTGGTGGCAGGGGGCGACACTGAGTACTTCCTCCTCGCATAAATAACCTGCAGAGAGAAATAAGCTGCGCACGCACGCGCACACACACATTGGGGACATTGTATTGACTTACATTCATTTCCTGGAGACTTACTCTAACCCTAACCACAATTACTATTGGCCCAATCCTAATCCTAATCCTAACCTCAACCTAACCTTAAAACATGTCTTCATTTTAAAATGTAGGCATTTACGTTGTGGGGACTTGATTTTTGTCCCCACAAGGAAACAAGTCCCCATAATGTCAGTGTGTAAACAGTTTTAGGTCCCCACAACATTAGTAATACCTGGACACACACACACACACACACACACACACACACAATAAAATGAAAATAAACTTAGAGAAACCTCAAAATAAAAACACAAGTTCCCTACATCCCAGCATGCTTTGCTTCTCTCCTACCTTGCTCCAGGACAGCGAGCACGGTGACGGCGGCGAGGACGACTGTGTCGTCCAACATCTCTGCAGAGAGACGAGTCAGACTCACAGGTGAGACACAGGTGAGACACAGACTCACAGGTGAGACACAGGTGAGACACAGACTCACAGGTGAGACACAGGTGAGACACAGACTCACAGGTGAGACACAGGTGAGACACAGACTCACAGGTGAGACACAGGTGAGACACAGACTCACAGGTGAGACACAGGTGAGACACAGACTCACAGGTGAGACACAGACGCACAGGTGAGACACAGACTCACAGGTGAGACAGAGCCACACCAGCAGGAAGCACGCATACATACACACACCTGCAGGGGGGCGGGGCCACAACACAGTCACTATTAACCAGTTGGATTACTGTGACACACACGCACACACACACACACACACACAGCTGCCTCCATCACTAAGTTCAAATGTTATTTTGTCACTTGTGTTTAAAATCCTTTGTTCAGATTGACGTCAGTGACACAAAGTGACCACACGAGGCAGCAGAGGAGCAGCAGCAGCTCCTGTGTCCCCACAGTTGTTTTCACAAGTCGTTCAATTACAGGAAAAGTTACGCATTTCATTCTAATTTATTCAGCCATCGTTTGGATTGTACTTATCCTCCACACCACATGGTGGCAGCGCTGCTCTGCTCGTGCACACAGATGTTGCAACAGTCTTAAACGAACGATTTTAAATAGAGATGAAGGTGAAAATCATTTCCTGTTTAATTTCACTAAAATGTCAAAGTTATTTCTCCAGATGTTTGTTTGATTTATTGATTTTCTCCTTGTGAAAAGTTAGAAATAAATGTGTAGTATATTGAGAGAGTGGTTATTTGAATGAAGGGATGATAATCTCTGTGACGCGTTGCTTTCATGGTTATTTAAATCCTGTGGAACAAACGCGTTTCCTGTTTGTGTCAGCTGACATTTATGAAAGAAACCCACAAACAAACAAGCACAAAGAGTTTGTTTCTAAAGAACTATATTTACATAATACTCTTGTTTTACAGAGAACCATATCAAAAGTATAAAATACTTACAAAACATCCGCAGCAATATATAAAAATAACTTCTATCTTCTCCTCGTCATCAGGAAAAAAGGTTTACATACAAAAAATAGATTTATACATTTACACAGGAGGCCGAGCGGGCGAGCGAGGCGAGGAAGACGTGACGTGTCCGCTCCGACGTACAGATCAATAACATTAGAACACATGAAATACATAACATGACACACAGGGGGCGTGTGTGTGTGTGTGTGTGTGTCTGGAGACGCTTAACAGTACAGTAGATAGAACGACCGGCTCACAGGTCCACCTTAAATCAGACAATCTGCCTTAAACCAGACGAGACATGGTCACAGGTCCGCCTTAAACCAGACGAGACATGGTCACAGGTCCGCCTTAAACCAGACGAGACATGGTCACAGGTCCGCCTTAAACCAGTCACGTTCACAGGTCCGCCTTAAATCAGTCACGTTCACAGGTCCACCTTAAATCAGTCACGGTCAAAGGTATGCCTTAAATCAGACACGCGGTCACATGTCCACCTTAAATCAGTCATGGTCACAGGTCCGCGGTCTGACTTACATCACGGTCACAAGTCCACATTACATCAGTCACAGGTCTGCCTTAAATCAGTCACAGTCGGGTCACAGGTCCACCTTAAATCAGTCACGGTCACAGGTCCGTGGTCCACCTTAAATCAGTCACGGTCACAGGTCCGCGGTCCACCTTAAATCAGTCACGGTCACAGGTCCGCCTTAAATCGGACGATGTCACAGGTCCGTCTTTAATCAGTCACGGTCACAGGTCCGCCTTAAATCGGTCACAGGTCCGCCTTAAATCAGTCACAGGTCTGCCTTAAATCAGTCACAGGTCCGCCTTAAATCCGACACGGTTTTCGGAGATTGTTTCTTTGTTAAAACAAAGTTCCCGTCTGTCACACTAGGCGGAGCCAAATCAAGCAATGATGTTAAAGTCACGTTTCCCGTTGATTTTGAGTGAACACATGAATCCGTATCAAAGCCGTGTTTGTGACGAGTAGCATCAGAGATACGAACTTAACATTTCAAAATAAAAGCTTTTAAGGGCACATTTCCACGTAAATGTTGCGACAGTTCGCTGTGTGGATCGGAATGTGAGGAGTTCGCAAACGCTGGACTGACGCAAAAACCTCGACTTCATATGAACGCAAACAAGAGGAAATGATCGCGACTCTCTGAAAACCTGCAACTTAACAACAAAAGTCAGTCGCGTCTGAGTACTTCCTGTCCTGTCAGTACTTCCTGTCTGTGGTCTGTCAGTACTTCCTGTCTGTGGTCTGTCAGTACTTCCTGTCTCTTTGTGTAACCGTGACCTCCTTGATAACAGACCATGTCAGTGTTTTTACTGAAACTGAAGAAGAAACATTCTTTACTTTGTTTCTTCTTTAGCGGTCGGCCATGATGAGTCAGCAGAATGTGCGCGTGTGGTGTTGCGACGTTAAATTAGTGTAACGTTTTTTAAACGGAGGCTGGTGTTTTCTGCTCGTCACAGGTTTCATTTATGACCATGACTTTTTTCCCCGGACTTTAGCGTCTCAGGCGGCGGCGGCAGAACTGTGCGACCTTGGCGTTGAACGCCTCGTCTTCTCTCGTGTGGCGGTTGTCGTGTTTTGTTCTTGTTTTTTCTCGCTGACTCGTTGAGAGTGTGACGTCATCTCAGCCAATCAGGGAGTTTGAAAACGACCACCGTGAGTTTATGAGACGCTCGGGGCCGTGAGCCGACACCTGCGCGCTAGCGTACACCGCCGCTGGACTGCTGCTCCTGTCCCGTTAGCAGGGTGACTAATGCTAACACAGAAGCGGTCTCTTCATGGCGAAGGAAGGCGGCGGCTCCGCCTCTGAGCTCAGCAGTGTTCAGGTGCTCCAGGTGCAGAGGGGGCGTGTCAGACTAATGGTGGTTGGCGAGCAGCTCGTCGAGGTCGGCCATCCACTCCTGCGTGCTCTGACCCTTCAGCAGCGAGTCCACCAGCTCGCTCTCGGCGGCGAAGCTCCCGGACGCCATGTTGTAACCGAAGGACACCTGCTGCTGCTGCTGACCGGCCGTCCTGCTCACCTGGTAACCTTGGTTACACTGCAGTCCCTGGCGACCGCTGCCCTGCGGCTGACCGAACGAGGCCAGCAGGATGGTCTGGTTCTGGTTGGCCTGTTGCTGCTGAGCCTGCTGATTGGTCATCGGTTGCCCCAGGCTCTGCGGGTTGGGTGGCACCCTCTGCTGGGCGGCCACCATGTTGGTCTGCATCATCTGCTGCCCGGGGTTCAGGCCCACCATCGGACGACCTACAGGATTAGAGACGAAGGGTGCGCCGCCCTGCGGCATCTTGGGAATGCGCGGCTGCTGCATGTGGAAGGCGTTGGGCGTGTTAGCGAAGGCGTTTGGCGGGAGGCCGGCGTTACTGGACGGCGGCTGGTTGGCGAGCTGCTGCTGCCAGGCGGCGCTCTGAGCACCGGGCATGTTGGCGGCCATGCTGTTCTGCATGGATCCCGGCATGCGAGCGGCAGCGGCGAGCTGCTGCTGTTTGAGCATAGCGGCGTTCGGCTGCGTCTTCAGGTGCTGCTGCTGCTGCTGCTGCTGAGCCAGCAGGTTCTGCCTGTAGGAGGCGCTCATGGCGCCCAGAGGCTGGCGCTGCAGACCCGGCTGCTGCTGCGGCGCCGCATGGTTAGCGTGAAGGTTCATGTTGTTATAAAGAACCTGCTGGACGTCCACGCCTCCGCTGCCCCCTCCACCACCACACGACGACAGGTTTATGTCGGGCTGACTCGCCCCTGGGGGAGGAGCTACGCCACCTGCCGGCCCACCGCCCTGACCCATGTTCATACCCATCATGCCTTGGTTCTGAGGGAACATACGCTGGGAGCCAGGGGCGGGGCCTCCCATGGAGCCGAGGCTGCCCATTGGCTGAGAGGATGCTGCAAAGAAACATACGACAAAGGTGACGATACATACGACACACTTCCTGTCAAATAAAACTTGCCCTTCAAAATAAAACCACACTTTTGTGACACTGCCAACATTTCTCAGACTGAAATACACGTTAAAAAAGTCTTTCAAAATAAAAAGATTTTTGTACAGTGACACAGAGCCTTTCAAAGTAAAATCCTCTTTCATAATAATTTATGATGGTTTTCTAGATGAATAGACGTTCTGTTAAACGAGTAAACGTTGTTTAGTTTTTTGACAAAGAGCAAGTGTGAACATGATGTGAGTCGGGATCAGCTGACACACACACACACACACACACACACAGAGTTATTTCCCAGTCAAATCAGTGGTGAACGTTCTTGACCAACTCACACACTGTTACCTTTGTCCTCAGCACAACAACAACAACCACCACCTGACCAGGTCTGAGCACACTATTATTACACATTTACTCCACTCTAACGTTCAGTGTTGTACCTGTAAACTGGTTGACTGGCTGCTGCGGGAACGGGTTCTGATTGGCCGGTTGTCCCGGCTGGTCCTGGTACTGTGGTGGAGGACGGGTCAGACGTCTCTGATGCTGCTGCTTCTCCTGCACAGACCAGAAACAGTACATTATCATTTATTGTGTATATGAATTTAAGTGTATATTAGAGTATTTAAATGTATTTAAAGTGTATATTAGAGTGTTTAAGTGTATATTACAGTATTTAAGTGTATATTAGAGTATTTAAGTGTATATTAGAGTATTTAAGTGTATATTAGAGTGTATTTAAGTGTATAGGTCACCCAAACTTTTCCTGACTCCAGAAAAAGGACCTGTGTGTGGCTTTAAATCCACATAAATGTCCTCTATCAGGATATAAAGTATCAAAGCAGACACATATTATTGATAAAAACACACATTTGATTCACATCCTGATATACATGTACGGGGGGATTTAATTTGATATCATTTAATGCAAATTAAATGATATAAAATTAAATCCCCCCGCTCTAATTTGAGGGTTACACTTTTGACACACAAGATGTGTCAAACAGCTCCCTCTGGTGATGAAGATGAGAAGTGTGAACGGTGTGACTCACCTGTTCAGCCATGAGCTGCTGCCTCTGCAGGTACTGCTGCTGCTGCTGCTGCTGCTGCTGCTGCTGCTGCTGCTTCAGCACCGCCGCTGCCACCGCCGCCTGGTTGCTCAGGTACGCCGCGTTGCCGTGGTTACCCGTCATGGCGCTGGCCCCCGGCGGGGCCACCATGCCGTTGTTTCCGGGCGCGGACGTCATGGTGTTGGCGGCGCCCGGGCCGTGTGGAGGAGCCGGGTAGTTGTTCTGCTCCTGTGACAGAGGGACAGGTGTGAGTGTTTCCACCAGGGGGCGATGCACAGGCTTTTCTTTCTATAACAATTAAGACCCTGAGGAAAATAATCTGTGAGCAACATAACACAAAACTAGTAACTACTTAAAGATGCAACAGTAATCCATCACTTTAACCCTTAATTATAATATAATGAACCATTTCTGTGACATATTTCACATGTCTTCTTTGATTTGGCCTGAAATAAGAACTGATATCATACTATAACAATAATAATTACTGCTGTTTTATATAATAAAGGGAACTTTCCTGAACACTGACTTGAGTCACAGGAGGACTTCTTTATTTATGCTGCTTCCTGCTGTGCTGGAGATGCAACTTTATTTTAACCCGGAAGAGTCCTCAGCCACTTGTAGCGCCCCCGAGAGGATGGAGAGCGACATTACAGTGTTCAACAGTTAAGGAAGTTAAATAAGTTTGAAGTGTGTGTGTGTGTGTGTGTGTGTGTGTGTGTGTGTGTGTGTGGGGTAAGAGAGTAAAGTGCAGCAGGAACACAGCAGCAGCAGCAGCAGCTATATTTAAGAGAGAGAATATGAAAGGATGCTCTGTCTGCCTCTCTGTGTGTGTGTGTGTGTGTGTGTGTGTGTGTGTGCGTCTCACCTGTGTGTGCGTCATGTGTTGTCTGAAGTTCATGTTGTTGTTGTTGTTCTTCTGTTGTTTGATTTGTTGTTGTTGTCTCAGCAACGTCAGCAACGCCGCCTTGTTCTGACTCTGCGTGTTGGGCAGCGGCCTTGGCGGCCCTGGCCCCGCCTCAAAGTGCGACAGGGGTTTGGTGTTGTTGTAGTTCAGTGTGTTGGGCGGAGCCTGGGCCCCGGGGGTTGGCGGGTGGTTGAGGGGTGGTCCTGAAGGGGCGTGTCCCATCATGTTGGCGTGTGCGCCGGGCGGCGGCAGGTAGGCTCCGGGCGCCGCCTTTGGTGAGCCTTTGTTGGGCGGAGCCGGCATCAGCAGTTGCTGCTGCTTCTGAGCGCCGGGGTTAAAGTCCTGCGGGTACAAGGAGGGGCTCGTGGGCTTGTCCAGACCAAACGCGCCCCCTAGTGGGCTCTGGGAGGTGTTGGCCATCTGGGGCCAGGGCGGGGCATGGGAGTGTGGCCCCTGCGTGTGGAACTTGGCCCCCGGCTGTGGCGGTTTGTGCTGCATCTGTCCGTGGCGGTGCTGCGCCCTCTGCTGCTGCGCCGCCAGCTGCTGCAGCTGCTGCGCCGGGGACAGGTCTTTGGGCCCCGGAGGCCCCGGAGGGAGGTGGTGGTTGGGCGGAGGCTGAAGCTGCCGTGGGGGAGGAGCCGGCTGTGATGGTGGGAGAGCCGGAGAGGAGGCGGAGGAGGCGGTGACGGGGGAGTTGTTGGGGTGAGGAGCAGGCGGCGGTCCAGACGAGGTGGACCTGACGTGGGGGGACCCGGTGCGAGAGTCCTGCTCGAAAGCAACCGAGGCCGGGGAGAACTCCGTCTTCACCGTGGACAGGTCGGGAGGAAGTAGACCCTGAGAGGACCCTCCTCCTCCCACTGACCCCCCACCGCCGCCCGGCGTGGGCGCCAGCTCCAGCGGGTCTTTGCGGTCCTCGAAGCCGTCGTTGAGGATGTCCTGGATGTCCTCGTAGGCCACGGTGCAGTTCAGCTCCTCCATCAGCTCCGTCCACTCCTGCTCGTTCAGGTTGAAGTCAGGGAACAGGTTGTTGTTCCCGCCTCCCGACGGCGGCGCGATGGGCAGGATGTCGTCCGGCTCCTGCTTCATCTCCTTCCGATGGAAGTCCAGACCCGGCACCTCGCCGCCTCCGTCCGTGGACTCGGCCTTGAGCCCGTGAGTCCCATTAGAGCCGAGCGCGTCGGTGATACCCAGCTTGGAGTCCAGCGGGGAGCCGTGGGCGGTGCCGTTGTCCAGACACGCCTTCTTGTTGGGGGGGAACGCGTCGGTGAAGCCGTTGACCTGGTCTCTGCCCAGCGGAGACCCGGCGCTCTCCAGCTTCCTCTTCACCGTCTCCTGCAGCTGTGGACACAAGGACACGCAGAGTCTTTATCATCCAGAGACAAAACTGAGACAGGACACGATTCAACAAGGAAGTCACATGACCTGACCGAGCGTGTGCCACGACATGTGACCACTTTAGTTTTAAAGATCACTAAAAAGTGCTGGATCAATTTACTGCCAATCAAATGGGATTATTTCCAGTTTTTTATTGTGTAATCTGAGGACATAAGAGATTAACTGTGGCCTGACAGCAGGGGGCGCTGCAGCAGCAGCAGGAAGGACAGACACGACGATGCTGTGGTTTAACAAAGAGCTTCCACAGAATCTGCAGACTTCCTGTCACACACACACACACACAGTTTATAATCTGTATTACATGATCATTAATATTAACGTAATTAACACAATCTCGTGACTGCCTGTAATCTGATCCATGTTAGTGTACGTATTCAGATTACCTTTGTGGATGAAAACAGATTACTGGAGCAGATCAAATCAGATTACCTAACCAGATTAATTCAGTGGTTTTAATCAGATTGTTCGAGTTTATCTGACTCAGTTATTTTAGTCTAATAATCAAGATTATCTTGCTGGATAAAAACAGATTACAGAGGCAGTAAAAATCTGATTATTTCAGTGGGCACACTCAGATTATGGTGGTGAATGTATTCAGATTACTTCAATCAGACTGTGGTTTTGTTAACAGTGAGTTGATCCATCCAATAATAAGCCACAGTGGCCTCTGGGCTGGTGGAGCTAATTCATGACCGCGAGCTGTTCTCTGAATAAACAGGAGGATGATTAGCGGAACGCATGAATGAATGAATGAATGAATGAATGAATGAATGAATGAATGAATGAATGAATGATGCACATCAGAGCAGAAAAGCGTCTCAGAGTCTCAGTCAGAGCCGAGCGTCCAGACAGGAAGTGAGCAGAGCGGCGTCACAGAAGACGGCGATGATGTCCAAACACAAATATGCTGAGAATTTCCTGATTGGCTCGTGGACACGTCGGGTCAGAGAGAGTTCCTCTGAGCAGCTGCACAACTGTCCTCCTGTGTGTGTGTGTGTGTGTGTGTGTGTGTGTGTGTTCACCAGGTCAATAAACTCAACATGGTTGTTGTCATTTAACATATGAAAAACTACAGGTTTTTATTTAAATGTTACTGAAGTCACAGAGACTTTCTCAATGATTTCTTTGTTACGTGGAGCAAAGTGTGTGTGTGTGTGTGTGTGTGGAGAAATCAAACGTATTATGATGATGAAGATGAAGACCCTGCAGGCGTCACTATATATAATCTGTGTATGAACACACAGAGCAGCTTTGTGTTTGAAATACATTCAGTGTCACAGAGTCAACTGTCATGTGACTGCACCACCAGACAGACAGAGAGACAGACAGACAGACAGACAGGCAGGCAGAAGTGTTTGCCCTGAAGAAAAGAGAAACGTGACTCTTGGACCTGAAATACTGGTCTGACGGCTCCTGCTGGTTACCATGGTTACAAACTCTGTGTGTGTGTGTGGCAGAGAAGTTGATGTCGTTTAAACAGTTAAGACAGTCGAGTGTTTTTAATAATTAAACCTGCTTCATTGACTTTTCAGCTTCTTAAATGTGAATCTTTTTTATTTAAATATTAATATTTTAAATATTCTTCAGGTTTTTTTAGATAGAAAAATAAAACGATGCGATCGTGTTTATATACATACATAGATTCAGTTACTAACCCTAGGGGGAGCTTGAGAGCAAATCCCACTTTTAAGGGGGGAAATGTTTAGTTTTGGATGAATTTTAACTGTTTACAATACATTGGACAGTGAATAATTCAAAGCAGTTTGTGTGATTTTTCAGCTTCTTAAATGTGAACACGTTCTGGATTCTTGATGTGGATGAGATGAGTTTACTCTTGAGGGGAATGTTCAGAGGTCTCACTCTGCATATTTAACTGAATATCTTCACCGTGACTCATCGTGAAGCTCCAGCCACAAGAATCTTAACCATGTGACTGTGTGTGACTTTATCACAGTCTGACTCTTTTAAAACCATCACAAGCGTCTTTCATCAAACGTCTCGTTTTTGTCCACAAACCAAAGAAATCATTTTAGACGCTGAAAAATCACAGAACCCTGATTTTAACGTGAATTTATTCTGTGACTGACTCATTCATGTTCCCTGAAAATGAAAGATTCTTTACAATGAAACAATCTTTGATTCATTCTGTCACCGTCACTGTGAATTTATTAACGGAACATCAGGATTTGATTTGACTGAAGACGTGTGATGGAAGTGAAATGTGTTGTGGTACCGACCCGAACGCACAACTGTTTCAGAACCATCCTGAATACACATGTTACACACCTGTTACACACCTGTTGTACACCTGTTGTTACACACACGTGTTACACACACCTGTTACACGCACCTGTTACACACACACGTGTTACACATCTGTCCTGCTCTCTCCCACATTTTCCATTTCACCACCACCGGTCGAGGCAGATGAGACGTCTGAGAGCTTCGTCTCACTACGTCAAGAACCTTGAGATAATGATGTTGTGATTTGACACAAATTTGATTGGTTCAAAGTCACTGACCCAATGTTTCCATGACAACACAGTGATACAGAGTTTCCTCTGTCTTGTTTACACAAGATCAAACATTTACAGTTTCTCTACACTTTCATCACAGGGGATTTTTCTCCTTTGATGTGTGTGTGTGTGTGTGAGATGTTCATGCACAGGGATCATGTGATCATCAAAGATAAAAACAAACTCGTGGAATTCAGACTCTCGCATAAACTGACCGACACTAATTGAGTCATTTTCGTAACGAATCATCCTTTCATTCATTCATCTCCCTGCACGCACACACACACACACACACAAGTTTGATCGTGAAACGTCTCTCAGTTACTGCGACTCTTCGCCACATAAGAAAAAGACAAATCTACTTATTTGTGGTGCATTAATAACCAGAAGGTGGCACCAGAGTGGACTTTGTGTGTGTGTGTGTGTGTGTGTGTGTGTGTGTGTGATGAAACATACGAGGTTCCTTGAATGCATCTTGAAGCTCCCGCAGAAGTGCTGGACTCTACCGGGGTCTTTGAACGCATCTACCCTGCATTACTTTCACTTGGGTAGCATAGCTGTCAGGTCATGTGACAGACATGTGTGTGGGCGTGGCTCGCGTTCACTCACCGCGATCAGCGTGCTGTTCCGACTCTGCTCCGCCCCCGTCCCACCGCCGTCCACCATCTCTGCGCCGCCGCCGCCTCCTCCTCCCCCTCCCCCGGCGCCGCCCGGCGCTCTCTGCGCGGCCTGGTCGCCGCCGCTGGACTGGGACTGCCGGTGCTTGTTGGAGCGCTTGGCCTTGGCCTGCAGGCAGCGCTGATGCAGGGCGAAGGTCTGCTGCCTCTCCAGCTCCAGGCGCTCCAGCGTGGCCGTCTCGTAGCGACTCTCGCAGCTGTTGTGGTGCTGCCGGAAGAGCTCGATCCTGCGGCGGAGCCTCTCCATCACCGCGCTGTGTCGCGGTGTAACAAAATCCGCCATCATCAATACAGACTTGCAGTAAAACTCCCCGGCTCAGGTTTCGTCCATAAAATGCTGAATCTGGCTCTTTTTCACTGCGCGGGCGTCTATACACCCCCCTCGCCCTTTACAAAGACTCCAGTGCTGGCTCCATGGAGGCCACCTTTGTCTTGCTAATGGCCTTCAGTCACAGCGGCACTCACTGCCGGAGAGGAAAATGAAGGTTTCAGCCTCCTGCCTTTACACAGCACTGGTGATTCATACGGATATTTACAGACGGCAGAGCGCGTAGGGACGGGACGGTGCACGGTGTCGGCGCGCATCGCGACAGAGGTCACTCGCAGTAAGTGGATCTTTTGCAGTATCTGGATAATCGTGACATGTGTTAGTATTTCACAGTGTCTGGGCGACACGGCTTAAAAACACATTTTCCCTTTAAAAGGGTCAAAGTGCAACTTTTCAGCAAACTTTGCCCCAACTGTTTTTTATTTTATTTATTAAAAACAAATCCATTTATTGCCCAGAGTTACTTGAAAGCGCTGCCCAGCTCGCCAACATACAGTCCTTGTCATTTTGTTTTAGGAGCCACAAGGGGGCGCTGCATATTCCCAGTCATTTCAGGCCTCGTTTTATTCACCGTAACACTTCACTCCATGTTTTTGTAACTCTGCAAAAACATAAGCGACATATTCTGGTGACACTACAATGTGTTTGTAAGCAGGGACGAGCTCATGTGATGCTAAGTATGTTGTCGGTCTGAGAATGGTAAAAAGAATAAAGAAATAAATCATAAAAACTGGTGGGATGACGAAAAATAGACAATAAAATGTCACATAAAAGTATGTACTTGTCGTATATGTTACTTCTGCTTAAAAATAGCAGAATAATTATTACACAGTATGAACATTGAGGGTTTTTGTCCTCATTAGTAAATCTGCATACGAGTTTACAGAAAATGACATTGGAATATTTTGTGTAAATGTAGATTCTGGACCAACAATAGCTGTATTTAAGTGTTGAATGATCCCAATAATACTGTGAGTGAGAGTTCGTACCGTCCCATCCATACACGCGTCTGCCCTTTATTTATTATTAAAAAGAATATTGTGGATTTTATCAAACATGGCCAAAGGCAGCAGATACTTTTCTCTTTTTCACAACTGAAGACAAAAACAAGACAAAAAGACATTTAAACGTGCACAGACGGAGCTGTCTGACATCAAAACCAACTCTGGAGATGCTAAGTGAAGTTAGCACATTCCTGCACTCACTAGTCAAAGTTTAAGCGTCGAATATTCATTAAAAACTCTCTCGGCGGCTCCTTCTATCTGCTCGCGAGCGAGCTGACGGGACTCTAAACCCGCCGTTAGCTCCGTGTGTGTTTATACAAATGTTCCGTTACACAAAAGTCACACAAACTTCATCTGAAACTTAACATTTTTTACGTCGCTCAACTATTCACGTTTAGCTCGAGTGTGTAGCCAACGGGAGCTAACGGGAGCTAACGCTGCTGCACAAACTTGGCAGCGAATACTACGCGTTTGTTTTGGCCGATTTTCTTAAACACTTTGGCCCCAAAAACACACATTTGAGCAGACTACACACGGGACTACACGTACGTGTGAAGCGCGGATTAAAAAGCACTTACCGTGAAGCTGTAGCTGCTCTCCGCTCTCCTTAAAGCATCTGTCGAACAGCTGATGATCCTCCGCCTCCGTTAGCCGTTAGCCGCTAGCTGCTGCTAACGCTATGTTATGGCTAGCGTTCTCGGCTAGCGGGGTGGCTAGCGTGAAACATTTGAATAAAGCACCATGTTTTAACTGTGTTTCTCCCGGGTCGCCGGCGCGGATAAGCCTCCTCGTGTCCGGGCCAGAGTCTGGCCGTGTGCGGGCGGTGAGGACGAGGCTGCGCGGTGAGTGGAAACGCGGCTAACTCGCTGCTTCAGCGCCGCTTCTATTGTTTTCCAGCGGACCAGCAACTCCACGCCGCCATCTTGGGAACTTTCTCTTTTTTTCCATCGGAGACAGGAGGAATGCGCTCGCGCCCGCCCCGCCGACGACTGACAGCAGCAACAGCCAATGAGAACGCGACTACAGCGGTGACTGACAGGGGGCGAGCCAATCGGAGCGCAGATCCCGCCCACACGCCTCACAAAAGTGGCCGAATTTAGTTTGATTTAAATATTAGTATTATTTATTCATTTTTACGGAAGAGGATTAGGGCCACATGTGAGAACGCTTTTTGGAAACAAAATTAAATAAATAAAAAAAAAAAATAATTCTATTTTGTTATTTAATTTATTTGTTTATTTAAAATTTTGATTTGGCTGCAAAAAATAGTTGAGATTTGATTTTATTCTATTTCCATTAAACACTTAGTTTTAAGAAACTTGACAGAATCTTAACCAGAGCGACTCATAGTTTCAGTTATACCAGTTTAAAGTTGTATTTGTTCACCACTTTTTAAAATAACATTCACTATTTGCCGCTACGATTAGCGTAGCAATACTTGGACTGATGAAACACATCCACACTTTAGAAACTTTAAAATCATCAAGAACTTGAGTGGTTTTGTTCAAATTTTCTTTCTTTATTCCAAAGATGGATTACAGGTTAAAGTTCATCTCTGGCCACCTTGTACGTCATGGCTTTCCTTTAAACTTAATTTTCTCTAATCTGAGACGTTGTAGGTCAGATGCACTGATAATCTCATCGCTGGATCATCTGAAAATAAAAATATAGAAAAATAAAAGACAGCAGTTTCTCATTCTGTTTCCATTTTGGCCTTTTTATTCATCAAAACAAATGTTGACTGAACGTCCACATTCACACGCCAAGGCTCCATCATCATCATCATCATCATCAGTGTTCCTGTTCAAGGCGGAGCTTCAGAAACACGCCGAGCCGACAGATTAGTTTCACACAAAAAATAATAAAAAGTTAAAGTTACAGAGTCACGTAAAGTCTCACCAGCAGATACAGTGTTCAGTCTATACAGTCTGTTAGCTACAGGCAGCCTCAGGAGGAAACATCACACACTACGAGAGGAAGAGGAGGAGCAACAGGAGGAAGAGGAGGAGCAAGAGGAAGAGTGGCTCAAACGTAGAGGACGCGGCTGACGGGAATGTGACGCCACCGCCGCACGATTCATCCCAAAACCTCAAACACTGGATTTACAGCAAAAACATAAAAAATAATAATAATAATAAAAAAAACTTGACGAGTGTCACTCATGTTAAAGAGGAGGGAACTTAAAGGTTAAAGGTCACATGGACATAGGAGCAGGAATCTGTCATTCACCTCACGACCCCAAACACAGACAAAAAAAAAAACAACACAAAAACAAATGCGTTTAGTCAACGAGTCAAAGTCGACGCCAGAAGGAAGAAGAACACATCTACATCTGACGTTTGAAATGACATCACAACGTCAAGGCGGAGTCACAGATAGATCACGTGACCTCACGAGTTTGTTTTCCTTCATGCCAAAACTTCCATGATTTCAAAGTAGCACACGTTAGCATCTGTAGCCTCGTTTTCTGGAAAAGTGTCAAATGTGTCCCGATGGTGGCGCTGCAGTAAAGTTCAGGAGGTCGATCAAACGCGAGCTGGTTGGGTCGGAGGCGTGTTGTGCAGCGGCAGAAGAACAGGTTTAATAAGCGCCTGAGTTTTTCTCGTGTAGTGCCTGTTTCTTTGTCATTGGGGTCGATGAAGGACTGAGAGTCCGTTCTTCTGCTGCTGCTCAAACAAAAACAAACTTCAAAATCAAAGTTCAAGCCAAAATTTACATTTTTTCTTTTTTCATCTCAAATGATCGCATTTAGAGGAGCTCGTACGTCCTCTCGCTAACTCAACAAATCTACGACGTCCGTGTGCGACTTCACAACAACTGGCCTCTGACCTTTACTGCCCCCATCAGGACAAAGACACTCATTACAACACTGAGGTAACGTCTGAAACAAAAACATTAGCGGGAAAGTGTTTTTTTTTAGTTTTTGTTCTCATCATCAGAAACATTAGCATCTAGCTTCAGGATGCTAACAGGCTAACTAGCTTGTGTAAGCAGAAACCATGACGTTTTCTAACTCCGTATGTTGTTAACGGGCTAACTCAGCGCATCGCGTTGACATTACCGCATGCTAGCTGACGTTAGCACACAGTGTTGTTCACAAATGTACCATTTGAACACTAGGAGGCACCGTCGTGTTCAAAACCTTTCCTGTTGTAAGCATGACGCTAATTAGCATCCTGCTAAAGGCATACAGAGACAGTGGCTGTTGGAGGGTAGTGTTAGCATAATTAGCAGGCTGATACATAGTTACGACACAGTGTCGGCTAATTTAACCAAAACAGCTGGTGCAGACCTACTCTCATTAGGTTAATTAATGCTAATTAAAAGCTAACAGCTAACTTATTAGTAGCTGGTTAGGTTCAGTGAACTCACTTCCTTGTATCATTCATAACAGGTCAAAGGTCAGTTGGACAGTCAGGAAACCTGTTAGTGTGTGTGACAGACTGCTGGGTGGGCGGGGCTTTTGCAGGTGGCGGCGGGCGGTGGCTCAGCGGACGGGGGAGGAGTCGGTCTGGTGGGGTTTGGGTTTTGCTCGGGTGTCGTTAAGGAATGATGCAGGAAGGTTTAGTTAAACTCAGTTAATCTCACTAACTCAGTCCGGGTCAAACTGGAATCATCATCATCGTCGTCATCTTCATCATCGTCACAGCGTTCATCCATCAACTTCCTGACGGCTTCCCTGCTTCTGTGGATTCATTTCAGCTTCATCACCTCAGAGCAGAGGATGGGGGTGTGGGGTAAGGGTCAGGGGGCGGGGCTATTGGAGATGGAGTGGGCGGAGTTTGGAGGTCAGGGTTTCTCAGGTAGAGACGTCAGTCTTTTCTGGACTTCCTGTTCCTGGGAGATCTTCGCAGAACGTCGTCCTCCAGCTTCTACACAAACAAGCACAGTGTTATGTTCCCGCAGCAACCAACCAACAAACAAACAAACAAACAAACAACCAACAAACAAACAAACAAACAAACAACCAACCAACCAACACACAAACAACCAAACAACCAACCAACCAACAAACAAACAAACAACCAACCAACCAACAAACAAACAAACCAACACAGGTGCGCTCTCCTTTACTCACCTCGTCAGCGTCGTCCTGCTCTTCATCCTTCACGTCCTCCTCTTCCTCTTCTGCAGGACTTTCCTCTTTGTCCTTTTTTTCCTCTGCAGCAGGAGAAACTGTTTAAAATCCCGCTGTGTTCTTTAAGAGCCACTCACACCATCAGATTATAATCTGAACACTCACCTGGACTGCTCTTCTCCTCCTCCTCCTCGTCTTCCTCCTCCTCCTGCTGCTGCTCTTCCTCCTTCACATCGGGCTGAGCTTCGTCTGTTTTCTTATACTCTGCCGGCGTCGCCGCGCTCTTCTTCTGCAAAAACAGTCGGGTTTAAATAAACTGTCAGAATACGGCGATGACACTCTGTCACATGATCTCAACGACATGGTTGACCTTTGACCTCACGCTACACTACAGCACAACACACACACACAGAGCTACGCTAACAGCGGCAGAACAGTCACCGAGCCTGAGGAGGCGTCGCCGGTGGCGCTGGAGGCGGAGCATCCGGCTTCTTTAAACACTTCCTGTAAACTGGTGAGATTCAACTGACCCTGAGCTGACCCCGATGACCTCTGCAAACACACACACACACACACGCAGACGCCTTACACGCCTACCTTTGACCTTCTGACCTTTCAAAATGACCACGTTTGTCAAACGTCTCGTTTGTTTGAATGATTTTTGTTTTTAATGGAGAAAATAAATCAGGAAATATTCACATTTAAGAAGTTTGAAATAAAACACTCTATTATCCAAACAGTTGTTTCAATGAAGCCACATTTATTGTTTATTATTATTATTATTATTATTATTATTATAATATAGAATGTTTTTAATAAACTAAACTACAAACACATGAAACAGGTCAACAAAAAACTGTTTGGATGACAAATAAAGTTTTGTCAAGTTTCTGAGAACAAAAATCTACTACGCGGTTACCATGGAAACCGCTGCAACCTTCCTCAGCATTCATTCAAAGTGTGTGTGTGTGTGTGTGTGTGCGTGTGCGTGTGTGCGTGTGTGTGTGTGTGCGTGCGTGTGTGTTACCTTGCCAGTGCAGCAGAAGACGACGATGAGGACGAGCGGTAACGCGACGGTGAGGACGTAGACGACCCAGAGCCAGGGACGCTCCTCTGCAGCGGTCAGCATCTGAGTGGCCAGACCAGGCTACAACAACAACAACAACAACAACGATGTAAACAACAACGTAAACAACAACGACGTAAACTAAACAACAACCTAAGAAAAGATCTAATCTAATGATAAATATGATAATAAATGTACATGATAGACATTTTCTGTCTGTAGCTTTTAAATATTGATCAAAAACACTAAAAGTCCTGTTTCCTGTGGGCGTGGCCTCACCTCGGCCGCGCTCTCCGCCGCCCTCTTCAGGCCCCAGCTGTCGGCGGCCCAGCGCTCGGCCGTGTTGCGGTCGTTGCTGATGAAGAAGTTGTCGAAGAAGATGTCGGAGGTCATGGACCAGAGCTCCAGACCCACGGCGTTAAACGCCGTCATCCTGAACGGGTGCAGGTCTTCAAAGAAGGTGGGGTTAGGGATCTTCCTGGGTTTCCACACGCCCTGAGTGCGGCCAGGTCAGAGGTCAGAGGTCAGAGGACTTAAACATGCATGTGCTACTGTTGGAGTGTGGGAGGGGCTTAAATCAGCTGACCTGGTAGTTGGGGTTGTCGATCATCGGGGGCTTCCACTTGCCCTTGTGGTTGGGGTTGTCAATCATGGGACGTTTCCAGGCGCCACAGCCGGGGGCGGTCTCGCAGGCGGGGTTAGCGACCTGAGGAGCCTCCCACTCGCCGTCCATGTCCTCGTCCCTGACGGACAGGAGACACACAGACCGTCAGCAGAGCGAACGGCGTCCTGTGACCCGTGAGCGTGTGAGGGGGCGTGTCTTACGTACCAGTCCTCGGGTTTGATGGCTTCGGGGTCGCCGATGTACTCGGGCTCGTCGTCCAACCATCCGTCCGGTTTGACCGCGTCTTCATCGGGAATCTGGGCGGGGGCGTCCTCGTCCCTGAGGACAGACAAACAGGAAGTCAAGTTTCTACGACGCGTAGCAAGCGGCGAGAGCGGCGTCGCCGCGGCAACGGCGTCGGACGGCGGGCACTGACCAGTCCTCGGGCTTGGTGGCGTCGGGGTCCTGGATCTTGGGCCTCTCGTCCCAGTCCTCGGGTTTGTGGTCGTCCGGGTCCTCGATCTCGGCGGGCGGGTTCACGGGCGGGGTCACGTCCGTCAGCAGGCTGCCACTGTTCACCACCGTGTGGTCAATCAGAACCTCGAAGCTGTTGTCAGGGTTCACCACTGGAGGGAGACAGAGGACACCGTGAGACACAGAGACAGAGGACACCGTGAGACACAGAGGACCAGGGGAGACTTTCAAAGTAAGAGTCCGGCACATGAGAACTCACATTTTACAGACACATCTGTGTAATAAATATGAATATTAAAGGCACAACACTGAGTTTATTGTTTAAATAATGATCTTAAAACAAAGAAAAGTAAAGCAGACGTCACTTTTATTGATTTCAATCTGAAACTCTACATGACCTCAATTTTTAATAATTAAATGTGAATGTTTTCTGGTTTCTTTGTATATTATTTTATATTTATCTGCTCTATTTTTTGTACTTTTTTGAAGTGTGTGTGTGTGTGTGTGCGCACGTCTCACCCAGCGTGTACAGGTGTGTCTTCTTGTCGGTGTAGTACGTCCTCAGGTCTGCGTCGGGCTTCTTGGCGTGTTTCTCTTCATACTCTCCAGTTTTGGGGTTCTTGTGTCTGAAGATGAAGTGCAGCTTGTAATCCTCTCCACATTTGTCCGGTCCAAACATGATGGTGTACGGAGTCGTGTCCATGAACTGGTCCTGAACACACACACACACACACACACAGATCAGAAAACCCCAGAATTATGCCTTTAAATGATATGTTGTTACAGCAGGGGTGGTCACAGTGTGTGTCAGACTGACCAGGTCCAGGTCTGGAGTCTGAGTCAGCAGTTTGACGTAAGCTCCGCCGCAGTCGATCCCTGACTGGAAGTTCACTTCATACCTGAACAGAGAGAAACGTCCTCAGACAGAGAGCGCACACACAAAACAAACACAAACACACACACACACACACACACAGCGCACACACAAAACAAACACAAACACACACACACACACAGAGTGTGTGTCCTTCTTACTGCAGGATGAGGGGCATGGTGTCAAAGGTGAAAGGTCGCAGCAGCTGGGCAGAGATGGCGTGATGTTTGGCTCTGGACTTCAGGACCAGACCTTTGTCGCCGGGCAGTTTACTGTCCTTCATCTCCTCCACCTCCCATTTACCTGTTTAACACACACAGTGGACTCAGTCTCCCATAATGCATTGTGAAAAAACATCCACATTTTCCCCAAGGTCAAATTCAAGCACTTTCAAGGTTACTTGATTAATATGAACATAAACAGACTGAAACACTTCAGTCACAGTCTCACACACACACACACACTATCTTATTCCTCAATCTAATAAACTCATTTTTGTGAAATAATCCGTATCTCAACTATTTTTGAACCGTTTCAAACCAAATTAAATGAAAAAACAGTTCCCATCATGCACTTGTGTGTGCTGTACTCACCGTCGTACTTGGCGATGTCTTCATCAGTGTTGTCCTTCTTCGCGATGGACTGCACCCAGCTGGAACACACACACACACACACACACACACACACACACACACACACGTCAGATATCCACACACACACACACAGGAGTCTCACACTGATGACATCATCAGCGGGTCTCATGGGAACAGATGACAGGGTAAAATAACAATGTCTTAATGATCAATAACAGTTATTGATGACTTCCATGTGAGGATTATAGATTTAATCCCGTCATCAATAAACTAATGTGCTCACCCATCAAGTGTCCCCCGGTCGAAAGACTCTGCGAAAAAGTGTTCCCCCATGGGCTCTGGAGCTTTGTACGTCACCTGGACACAAACACATGTGATTGATCAGTTATTGATGATTGGGATCAACACAAGACGACCATCAATAACTCCCATTTATATTACTGTTTCCATGTGAACACAGCACATCATAATAATAATAATCTGTATATGTTTAGATTATTAGAGATTATCCATCAACATCAACAACTATTTACACATTTATTTAAATCTATTTTTTAAAAACTTAGTTACAAAAATAAAAACATTTATTCTGAACTTTCCTGACTCGTCTACAGTACCGTTATGGCCCACTAGGGGGCCGTGGTGCACACTGAGAATCGCTGGTCTGAAAGTGTTTCAGACTCATGATCACTGATAATTACTACATTAATAACACACTTGTTTATAATGAAATGATGTTTTTTTGCTCCAGAAAAACAAAGAAATCATTTCATCTGGATTATGTATTGAAGACGTTAGAGAACATGATCATCTCCAGGTTTGACAGGTCATGGATTAATGGAGAAATGAAGCGTTGGTTAGTTAGTTGGTTTAAATGCAGGTCAGTGGATCAGTGGGTCACTGCACTGCCCTGTTATCAAACCCACTTCCTGTTTCAGATGGTTCACTCAGATTACAGCTGCAGAATATGTAATCCAGGGCCACAGAGCAACACATAATCTAATCTGACACAAACAGAGGAGGAGTCAGCGCCTTACCTTTGGTGGAGGAGGAGTTTTAGGAGCAGGCGGAGCTTCATCTTCGTCTATTTCTGCTTCGAGCTCCTCGTCCCCAACTCCGGCCAGTTCATCCTCAATGTCCACGTCCACGTCGTCCTCAAACAGGTCCTCAGACCGAGAGACTTGGGTGAACGTGAGGCAGAGGAGGCCCACGGCCAGAAGAACCAACAACCCAAACCTCTGATTCATCATCTGCACACAGGAGGAGGAGAAGTTCACGTTAGACACCAAGACCCAGACCAAGACCCAGACCAGTCAAAACACAGGAGGAGAACTTCACGTTAAAGACCCAGACCCAGACCAAGACCAGTCAGCTAATGTTTACGACATTTAAAATATTTGATTCAGATTGACGTCAGTGACACAGAGTGACCACACGAGGCAGCAGAGGACCAGCAGCTCACTGGTTTTCTCTGCGAGGTTTGGCGCGAGACTCAGGCTGGTCCTCAGCAGCAGGGGGCGCTCCGCCACGCGTCGCAACACTTCATAAACTATCACTACTTTATGAAGTGAAACATTAAGATTAGAAGACTGTAAACACGGTTTCTATAAACAGCAACAACTGTGTGAACCTTTGTGTTTGTGTTGCATCCCATAAGTCATTAACACACACACACACACACACACCATAACCTGTGTCCCTGATGTATCTCCATCACCACGGCAACCGACCAGCACCCACAGGACACAAACACGTCTTAATGAGATTACACCCCGGGAGATTAATACAGCACCCCAACACACACACACACACACACAGGAGTCTGTGGAGACAGGCTACTTATAACACAGGTGTGTGTGTGTGTGTCAATAATTATCTGTATTTAACTCCTTTTACAACAAATCAATGGTTAAACAAACTGTTTATCATTCACTCCAGATTACTAATCCAGCTGCAGCCTCTGATGTGGTGATGTTCTCCAGAGCCACGCCTTCTTCATCCTTAATTAATCTGATACTTGCAACGCTCAGATTTAATGTGAGATTATTGTTTCATAAATGAATGAAGTTAAACTTGGAAAAACTGAACTCAGATTACATAATCCCACTGTGACTCAATCCAACTTTATTTGTAAAGACAGTGAGAAGCGCTGACGCTGCAACTTCCTCCTCTTCACTGTAATCATTTTAAACTGCTTGTGTCTGCCTCACAGGATAATCTGATTAGCCTGCAGCGGGATTAGCGTGCCTGGCTAACTAGCCGTTAGCGTAGCATCAGAGCCACATGGCGTTTGAAGGAGCAGAGCAGACATTAAAGTCGTACTCAAATGTTGACTGTGGGTTAGTTTAAGGTGTCACTAATAAAAGCAGAGGAATAATCCACACGTCAAACACTGGATTTAAATGTATTTACGTGACATTTGGCTGCAACGACTCACCGACTCTTCATCAAATACTACATTAATGGTCACTGATGATGGGATTCATTGCTTTTGATTTTTCAGCTTCTTGACATGAATGTTTTCCAGTTTCTTTTAAACTCAAACATTTTCTATGAACTAATTATTGATGAAAATAAACAGATAATTAAAGGAACTGTGGGGAAAAACAAATATCTGTCAATTATGAAGCGTCAGTTACTCATCACTGAGCAGACCGGACCAGCAGGTTACTATTTACACACTGAGTAAACGCTGTTTAGTCAGCCGTTAACCACCAGTTTAACTGACTGTAATTAACAGCGATAACACAAAGAGAAGTCACACTTTCATGTCCATGAATAAACATCAACATAGTTAAAGTCAGTCTAACCCTAACACCAGATCTTTAACCCCCCCACCCCAAACCCCTTTGAAGTTGTGAGGACCACACATGTCCTCACACACACACACACACAGTGTGACAGTATCACAGCACTCATCTCAGATCTGGTTCTTCTCTCAACGACCTCAGGTCAGACAGCTGATCATATAGTTACTCACACACACACACACACACACACACACACACACACACACACACACACACACACACACACACACACACACACACACACACACACACACACACACACACACACACACACACACAACACCCCCCCCCTCCACCCCCACACACACACACACACAGACCAGCAGGTTGAACCGGTCTCAGGACGACGTTCAGAATCAAGGCGTCGACAAAAAAAACAAATACATTTAAATATTTATCTGAAACAATGACCAGTGAAGAAGAGGAGGAGGAGGAGGAAGTGTTGAAACACCTGCAGTTCCCTCTGCAGCCACTTGTCAGTGAGTGGATGAACCAACATCTGACCACTGAGGCTCCTCCTCCTTCATCACCATTAATAACTTCATATTCAAGAGAAATAACCTGCTTGTTTACTGTGTTTAAAAAGGCAGTGATTGGATGATTGTGGTCTGTCGCAGTAAAACATTCACAGCCTCTCGGACCTTGAATGACGGGATTTTCTGTGTCACACGAGTTCAAACTAAACCACACACTCTGTGTGTGTGTGTGTGTGTGTGCGCGTACGATTTATGACGTTTCACATTTGTTCATCTCTGACTTCACTTTGTAAAACATTAACATGTAAAAACCACAGAATGAAACAGTTATTTTTAATTATCAGGTCCCAGTTTGGTGGTTTGTGCTTCACACACACACACACACACACGTTCATTATGACTTCATGAATATCTTTAAAGTGTTTCCCGCGAGGATGAATACGCCGACGATATCGTGATTCATTGACTTACGAGTGGTGAATTTCCACTTACAGATAATGGTGAATGAGTGACAGTGACGAGAAGATGCTAATTCACCAACATACAGTCTCAGTGATTTAATTGAAAGAGTCTGTCGCTCTGCTAACGTCAGTGATATTTCAGTCACGTGTGGACATTTGTGACTGTGTGACATCAATATCATCTTATTACTAAACATTTGTACGTAAAGGAGGCTCCGCCCCCTCATTTCTAAGGATTTAACAATACTAGAAGCTAATTTGCATCGTGAATCAGTTATTTTGGATCAGAATAATCATGAACGAGTGACGAGAAAACGCTGCCTACGTCACCAACATACAGTCTTAGTGATTTATGATCATGTGCCACACGGGGAGCCGTGTCAGTCCACAGAATCCAGGAATTATTAATTTATATAACAATCTTCATCCTTCATATCGTCTTATAACATTTTTTTCTTATTGTACAGACACAAGGCTCCGCCCACAATACAGAATTGAACCGAAAGTATCGCAAATTGCGATCATTTCGATCAGAATAATCGTGATATCGTCAGCTGCCGGTGTGTCGCCGGTGAGTCACAAACACGGTTTAAACTCCGCGACAATAAAACACGTAAACATGAAACAGTCTCATATTAGACCAGAGAATAAATTCGTTGGGTAATTTTGAGGTTAACGCCGCTACGAGCTAACGCAGCAGCATGCTAACGCGTTCACCTGCGCTTCATTAGCTTCAGTTAGCCGCTCCGAGCAACACGGAGCTGCTCTTTTAACGGATAAAACGCACGTTAGCTACGCAACTGGCGTACGGTGAGCAAGGAACAAAGCAGCAGTTCTCAGTGTGCTCAGTTAGCCGCTGAAAAGTGACGCTTAATGGGCCGCAGCTCTCACTCACCTCCGGCTCCGCGCTGACCGACAGAAAGCCTGGAAACTAACCGAGGAAGATCACATGGGACGTGGGGAGGAAGTAGGCCACCGCTGCCCGCCGCTGATTGGTCAACGTTTGACGTTTCCTGTCAACTGTCAGGCGCTGATTGGCGGAGCGGCAATCTCAGTCAAAGCGCGCAGAGCCCCGCCCCCTGGAGCTGAACCTCGTGGACAGCGCTGATTGGACGAGGCGTGAGCGGCGAGTGTGCGCTGATTGGCTGTAGTAAAGCTGATGACGACGATGATTGACAGTGATTTGATTCTCCGGCCGCCGGAACAAGAATTACACACTGTTTTTCAGCCTTTCAAAATTAAAGAGCACGGTTAATCTGAACAAAATTCACCGTTTAATCTGTGACGAAGAGCAGATTAATGTTTATTAAACATATCTGATTTATTTTAAGGCTGTTTTTGTGACACAGCCATGCATTAGCTTTACTGATGATATGACTTTATGACTTTAATGACTTTAATCTCATGATTTTTTTTAAATAATTTTCAGATTAAAGGCAATATAGGCGCTTATCTAATTATGTTGGACATCAATAATACTGACACTATTTTTGTAAAAACAGAAAAAACTACCTTATTTCTGTATATTTTATGTGTATTGATTGTATGTCTTAATTGTGACCTATATATCATTACGTACCAAAACAAACCCTTTTATTTTGAAATTCTGTGAATTATCGTTGTTACGATATCGTGATCATTTTAACCTGATTTAAATAAGGTTTATGTAAAGATACAAAATATCAGCTCAGAGTCAAAGACAAGACGATCTGAACAAAACCAGACTCAAGTTCTACCAGAATGACTGAATGACTGAGTGAATGAATGAATGCATGAGGACAGTGAATGTGTGGAAAGTTCTGGTGAATTCAACCCCTCCCTTCTTTTACTCACTCTGTTGTGTGTGCTGCTGCCCTCTGGTGGACATTCATGGTACTGCATGTATTATTAATACTTCACTGTGTACTGTGAGGTACTTCAGTAGTAAACAGATCAGACGTCAGTGATTCAGCCTGAGTTTAAATAAAACTTTATTAAAAAGACAAACGTGTTAAATCAGAGGCTCCGAGGATTCTGGGTAATCTGCTCCTGCTCATCGTCTTTAAGGCAAATCATTTACACACACACACACACACACATGCTCTCTCACTCACACACACACACACACACACACACACACACACACGCTCTCTCACTCACTCACACACACACACACACACGCACACACACACACACACCTTTCATTTGGAAGCAGCAGTTTCTTCATCATCATCATCATCATCATCATCATCAGAGGACTCTTCGGCGCCCCCTGTGATCACCAGTGTTTTCAACATGTACTTTTACTGTATGTACACATAAATACACATGTTCAGAGTAATTACATCATCTTCATCATCTTCATCAGAACTCTGTGACTCAGTCTCTGGTGTGTTCAGCGCTGCAGGGACCAGGTGCAGACACACGGGGGCGCTGTGGCACCACGGCGAGCTCGGGTCAGCGCGGTCAGCTGACCACTCGCAGGTTTCTGAGGTAACGCTGAGGGTGGGGGGGGAGGGGGCGGAGCTTCACTCTGCTTTCTTTATGAAGATCTGAGAGGAAACAGAGATGTTTAAAGGGACAGTTCAGGTGCGACTGTGCTGTGAGCGCCCCCTGCTGCTGAGAACCAGCCTGACACAAGTGTTCTTCCTCGTGTCAGTGACTAGGACGGAACATTTAATACAAAATAAAATAATTATAAATCATAATAATAATTATAAGAATAAAGACATTCTCATGAGACGACACTAACATTCTTTCTGTGACCCAGAAATGTGTCAGAAAAGCTTCTCATGGACCCTGGAGGAGAGGTCAGAGGTCAGGGGTCAGAGGTTCACATCCTGACACTTGTGTGTGTGTGTGTGTGTGTGTGTGTGTGTGTGAGTCATCTGCATGCTGACCTCACTGAGGATCACCCAGACCGGCGAGTCCGTGATCACAGAGAGACGCATGGCCTCCAGCGGCCCGAACATGGCGTCCACTTCACCCTCTGCAATCCCGTTCTGGAACTTTCCTGATTCACGGGAAGATCAGTGACATCATCACGCGATCAGTGACATCATCACGCGATCATGTAACCGAAATATAACAAAGAGCTGTGTCCTGTTTGTCTACATGGGTCACATGACACAGAAGTATATGTTTATATTTAAAGGAAAAGTTCAAAGAAAAACTGTAAAGCACTCACACACACACACACACACACTCACTCACTCACTCACTCACACACACACACACACACACACACTCACTCACTCACTCTCTCACGTCCGTCCAAACGTCTGTCTCACAGTGAGATGAAGACGTGATCATGTGACTTAGAGATGGTAGATGTTACATGAGACAACACAGATTTAAGTGTCTCGCCTATTCTGATGAAACCGTCCTCTGTCCTCTGGTACTTTGGTGTCTTCTCTCTCCCGTCTGTCAAGGCCTCTTTGTTTGCTTGAATATTCTGGAGAACACACACACACACACACACACACACACGCAGATGTCATGTGATCATAGCCACAGGAAGTGTGTGAGTGAACTGGAGCTGAAGACTCACGTCAAACGGCAGAACTTCCACTGACGTGTTGTAGAGTTTGTCTCCCGGATGCTCGATGTTTCCACTCCGGAAGAAAAACCTGCGCGATAAAGCAAACCCGTTATCACCGCGACGAGCGACGCCCCCCCGGCTCTCCCGTCGCCGTGGTTACCGACCTCTCGATGCGAACGGGCGTGAAGAACCGTATCCGTATGAAGTCGCCCGCCACCGGCGTGAAGGCCCAGAAGAAGTCCTCGCCCAGGTACGCTTTCTCCAGAGTGAAGTGCTGGTACGTCTTCAGACTGGTCGTCACCTCGGCCAGAGGGTTAGCGTGACCTTTGTGCAGCGTCTGCTTCCCAAAGTCCTTATCCTGAAATACACCACATGTCAGGGAACGTCGCACACTAGGGAGGTTTTCACGATATGATATCATCACACTGTCATACTCACTTTAATGAGATATATATTTTGTAGTGTGGAATGTTAGAATAGTCTTGATTAAATGACTTAAATTACTGAAACAATAGAAAAACTGACCCATTGATCATTAACCAGTGGTTACATCCAGTTGAACCTTCAACATAAGAATATTGGATGTTTTGCTCATGTGTTCATTTCATGCAGTCTATGGTTCATTTCATCAGGAGGAAAGTACCAAGTGCTAATGGGGGTGTTTTCAGAGCATCTGTGTGGCGCTGGTTTATGACATGATGTTGTTTTAGCAGCTCGCCTCAGGGTGAGCTAGGGTGGTGCTAACGGCTAGCTTCGTAGCCTCTGATTAACCTCTGGAATAGCAGTAGCACGCACACACACACACACACACACACACACTGTTGTTGTGATCATGTGATCTACATGCATCCAACATGCAGAGCCCACGTGATCACAACGGGCGTGGCTGGATAGAAGAGCTGGAGCGGAATGGACTGTTGTATCGGAGATTTTAGAGGCAGTCCAATTTAATCCCATACTCGTTTTTATGGCTGATATCAACATCGGATCAGGACATCCCTACCACACACACACACACACACACACACACACACACACACACACACCTTGAGCTTCTGTATTTTCCCGGCCAGAGACGAGTGTGTTCCCACGTGTTGGAAAAGAGACGGTTTGAAGCGAATCCTCAGGTTTGCTTTCTGTCGATCGCAGTGTTTCTGACGGAGACAAACAAACAAACAAACAAACAAACAAATAAACAAACAAGCAAATAAATAAACAAACAAACAAACAAACAAACAGCAGGAGATGTGAGTTTCACTTTAAAGCTGCGGTCAGTGATTTTCACATCACTGTCTCTTTAAATCCAAGGGGCGGAGCCACTCACCGCGTTCTTCTCCGGGTTACAAACTTTGACCCACATGATGTGATCGAGCAGCCAGTCGATGGGTTTGTCTTTGTAGAACATGAGCATGAACTCCACGATGAGGGACAAGTCCAACGACTTAAACATCTTACCTGTGAGGAGGAGGAGCAGGAGGAGGAGATCTGCGTCACATGATCACGTCACATGATCGCGTCACATGATCGCCTCTTTATCTACGTCACGCGATCGTGTCTTTATCTACGTCACATGATCGCCTCTTTATCTATGTCACACGATCGTGTCTTTATCTACGTCACATGATCGTGTCTTTATCTATGTCACATGACCGCGTCTTTATCTACGTCACATGATCGTGACTTTATCTACGTCACATGATCGTCTTTATCTACGTCACATGATCGTCTTTATCTACGTCACACGATCGTGTCTTTATCTACGTCACATGATCGTGTCTTTAGCTACGTCACATGATCGCGTCTTTATCTACGTCACATGACCGCGTCTTTATCTACGTCACATGATCGCGTCTTTATCTACGTCACATGATCGTGTCTTTAGCTACGTCACATGATCGTGTCTTTAGCTACGTCACATGATCGCGTCTTTATCTACGTCACATGATCACGTCTTTATCTACGTCACATGATCGTGTCTTTAGCTACGTCACATGATCGTGTCTTTAGCTACGTCACATGATCGCGTCTTTATCTACGTCACATGATCGTGTCTTTAGCTACGTCACATGATCGTGTCTTTAGCTACGTCACATGATCGCGTCTTTATCTACGTCACATGATCACGTCTTTATCTACGTCACATGATCGTCTTTATCTACGTCACATGACCGCGTCTTTATCTACGTCACATGACCGCGTCTTTATCTACGTCACACGATCGCGTCTTTATCTACGTCACACGATCGCGTCTTTATCTACGTCACATGACCGTGTCTTTATCTACGTCACATGATCGCATCACATGATCGCGTCACATGATCGCCTCTTTATCTACGTCACAGGATCGCGTCTTTATCTACGTCACATGATCGTCTTTATCTACGTCACATGACCGCGTCTTTATCTACGTCACATGATCGCGTCTTTATCTACGTCACATGACCGTGTCTTTATCTACGTCACACGATCGCGTCTTTATCTACGTCACATGATCGCGTCTTTGTCTACGTCACATGACCGTGTCTTTATCTACGTCACACGATCGCGTCTTTATCTACGTCACATGATCACGTCACATGATCGCGTCACATGATCGCCTCTTTATCTACGTCACAGGATCGCGTCTTTATCTACGTCACATGATCGTCTTTATCTACGTCACATGACCGCGTCTTTATCTACGTCACATGATCGCGTCTTTATCTACGTCACATGACCGTGTCTTTATCTACGTCACATGACCGCGTCTTTATCTACGTCACATGATGGCGTCTTTATCTACGTCACATGATGGCGTCTTTATCTACGTCACATGACCGTCTTTATCTACGTCATATGATCGCGTCTTTATCTACGTCACATGACCGCGTCTTTATCTACGTCACATGATCGCGTCTTTATCTACGTCACATGATCGTCTTTATCTACGTCACATGATCGCGTCTTTATCTACGTCACATGATAGTGTAAATTTAGCCTTTAAAATCCTTTGTTCAGATTGACATCAGTAAGACAAAGTGACCACACGAGGCAGCAGAGGACCAGCAGCTAAAATCACAGATTTTCTCTATGAGTCTTGAGGTGGTGACGCAGCGAAGGATCATGGGAGTTTTTTGGCGTGGGACTCACCGATGAAGCCGAGCTGAGAGAACTCCAGGATCATCCACTCCTCTGACGGCTGCTGCAGCGCAAAGTTCTTCATCGTGGTGAAGTAGTTAGGACGAGCGACGATGTCATCCTCCAACTGTGTGTGTGTGTGAGTGTGAGAGAGAGAGAGTTTTAAGTTTTACACTAAAAACCTTTGACGTTATACAAAATAAAAGTCCTGTCCGTGATCAGACCTGCTCACTCTGAGAAAACTTCAAAATAAAAGCTTGAATAATAATGATAATAATAATAATAAAGACGTCTGTTTCATCCACAGACATTGACGTCTCCATCATTCCGACCCACAATGCAACACTTCCATCTGTGACATGGCCTCTGTGGAGACACAGCTGCGTCCCACATGTGTCTTCTGTCCGTCCTCGTCCATGTGGCGAGCAACGAGGACGCAGATTTACGAGTCTCATAAAAATATCCTCACATGTTTATTTCATCAATAAATCCAGAATAAAGTTCACATCGTTGTTTTTTTAAATCTGCAGATGTTTAAAAAACAGATGTGATCATTTTTTTACCATTAAAACATAAAAGCACTGATGTTTCATTGTTATTCATGTGTGAGGTCAGGCGGGGTTAAAGGTCAAATCTATGAGATTAAAGTGGAAATCATAATTCTGACATTTTGTGCATGTCAAAATAAAAGCACAACAGTCGACACTTCCTGCACACGTTTCACAATAAAACCCTAGGCTTTTAATTTGAAGGGTTGGTTCAGACCTGGACGTAGTAAGTTCCTTTGGCCTGAGCGTACATCATCAGGAAACAGTAATCCAGGTTCTGCTTCGTCCTCCACCTGAGGAAGAGGAGGACGAGGAGGAAGAAACAGTTTTTTTAACGAAAAATATGATTTTATTTTGAAACATTGAGGGGGGTTTTCTGTTTTCACTTCAATTGTGTGTGTGTGTGTGTGTTAGAGTGAAAACTGCTCCCCCACGTTGACCTTTGACCCTTCAAAGAGTCACTGCAGTGTGAGGAGGTTTATGTGTCATGTGACGCACATACACACACACACCATGGTGTGACTCCGCCCCCTTGTCTGACCTCATCGCTGTGATTCATGTTTAACTTGAAACAGACTTTTTTCTGTTAATTATTAGTTTGACTTTTTGACCCCCCAGTCCTGCTGTGAACTTTGACCTCAGTTAGTGGTTGGTCAGCTGACCTTATAATAATAATAATATAATAATGAATATGATCAGAGACTCATTATTTTACTTGCTACGTTTCCAGCTGAACACACACACACACACACACACACGCGCACACACGCACACACACGCACACACGCACACACACACACACACACACACACTGACCTGACTCTCTCCTTTGGATCTCCAAACGACTCTCGTAGTTGTGAGAAGTCTGGATAAAAGTGAACGGACGGAGAGACGACCTCTAACAGACCTGACTGAATCTCTGCTGGAAAACTGAGGGAGGGGGGAGAGAGGGGGAGGGAGAGGGGGAGGGTGTTAAAAACACTCTCACACAAGAAAACAAAGAGAAAACAAACAGATTATGTGGAAAAAGGATGAAAGAAAAGCAAAGACAGAAGAGAAGGAGCTAATGAACGAGGTAAGGAGACAAAAAAGTGTGTGTGTGTGTGTGTTATTGTTAGTCCATGATAAATTACACACACTTTTTTGTCACACATAGACACACATAGAGGAGGTGAGAAAAAAAAAAGCCTCTCATGTCTGTTGCCATGGAAACAACATCCCATCATGCAGGTGGACTTACAGGCGCTTTAGGTTGTCTGCTACACTGGTGGCGTACTGAGGGTCAGCCTGCACGCACACACACACACACACACACACACACACACACACACACAGAGTTACAGTTCTAATTTTACATGTCAGCCAAAAAAAAAACGTGTTCAAAAACCAGCAGCTTCACACACACACGCACACACACACACAGACACACACACACACACACACACACACACAGACACACACACAGACACACACTGACCTCAGCGATGAGGACGACGATGACACAGTCGTCTTTCTCAGCCGTGCTGAGCTCTGACATCAGAGAGCTGAGTGTGTCTGTCAGGTACGAGTGCACCTCCCTCTTCACACTGGGCACGCCCATCACCATGGAGACTGCACACGCACGCACGCACACGCACACACACACACACACACAAAGGGAATGGAGAAGAGATGTTTACTTTTTTAATAATTTAACTTCTTATCTCTTTAAAAGCACAGAGCAGTAGAACAGTGCTGGGTCAGGGGTCAGGGGTCAGAGGTCAGAGGTCAGAGCAGACGATGTCTCACCCCCGGTGCGTCCCTGTCCCAGGTGGACAGACGGCTGAAGACTGTCGTCTCTGTTCAGCAGGTGAGGAAGATGATGGAAGATGGACGGAAGCTGAAGGACGTTTTTACTGCTGCTGACATTCCACAACCTCAGTCTGGTCTCCTCTGAGACTGACAGACCAGCAGAGACCAGCAGAGACCAGCAGAGACCAGCAGAGACCAGGACAGACCAGCAGAGATGAGGAGAAACCAGAAGAGACCACATTAGACTATATAAAAACAGATTAGATTAGGCCAGACCATAGGTTAGACCAGATTAGACTGGATTAGATCATATCCAGACCACACTCCCTGATCCTGCTTCAGTCACGTGACAGGGGGCGTGTCCTCACCTGAGAGGCTGCTCCAGGTGCGGTTGATGTCTCTCAGCGCTTGTTTCTCAGCGATGGCTCGTTTGATCTCCTCCAGAACCAGGTTCAGCTCCTTGGAGCGCCGCAGGTTCTCCTGCTCCGCCGAGTGCAGACGCTCCCTCAACGCCAGGAACTCCCGCTGGTAGATGTCCACCACATCTCCTGAGGAGAAGGGAGGAGGAGGAGGAGGAGGAGTCATGAGTCATCAGAGGATCAGAGACACATCGAGGTCTCAGGACCTGGACTCTGAAGTGGACCAGGACTAGTTTATCCAAAGACATATTGTCATTCTTTATTTCACTGATTTGTGTTTTTGTGATGAAACAGAAAATAAAATCATCTGAGCACAGGTCAGTGCTGTGCGACACTGTAATCTGCGTTAATCCCACAGACACTCACTCATGTGAGCAGTCAGAAATAATCCATCAGATTAGACCGTGAACCAGAACTATAAAAAGGACCAGAAACCTGAATCTGAATCAGAACCAAGAACCAGGATCTGGACCAGAACCAGGACCAGAACAGTGACAGAGTTGAATGTTTCCTGATGCTCACTGCAGTAATCAGTGCGGCCTGCAGGGGGCTCCAGCAGAACCAACACATCATCATCATCATCATCATCTTCACTAACATTGTTTTCTTTTGAGTTAACGCAGAACAAAGCAAAGAAATTAGATTTAAAGGCTTTTAAATCTGTGTGTGTCTCTGTTTACTCACTCTAATCTAATCTAATCTAATCTAATCTGGTTACTTAGTCAAGCATCGGAACATTTATGGTAACAATCGATAGAAGCTCAGCCAGAATAATAAGAGACTGACGATATGACAACATGTTCACTGTGAGACTGAAGTCTGTCGCACACACACACACACACGTGCACGCGCACACACACACACACGCACACACAAGCACACTGCTGCCTCCATGACTAAGTTCCAATGTCTTATTTTGTCTCTTCAGTGTTTGACACAGAGTGACCACACGAGGCAGCAGAGGAGCAGCAGCAGCAGCAGCTAAAGTCACTGGTTCTCTCGCTGAGGTTTGGTGTGAGAGAGAAAACACCTGAACAACAGCGTGTGTGAAACAGGACGTCAGGGGCAACAACGGGACACAGAGGACGACAGGACAGGAAACAGTGTCACCTGCTGAGTCAGAGAGCAGGAAGTCAAAACTGCTGAGTCAGCAAACAACAGCACAACCTCAGTCCCTGATCATTATCAACGACACAATCCAGCTGAGCACTGACCATGAGCACAGCTGTGACACAAAGACACACACACACACACACACACAGCAGACAGACAGACAGGCAGAAGACACAGACATGACGGAGGAGACGCTGAAACTATCAGAGCATTAGTGTGGAACAGGAAATCGTCTTCTCTGTCCACACAAAGAGCAGCACTAATCCTGCTGCTGCATGTGGATTAATAATCCATCAACACCACAAGATTAAATATCAACTTTCCCTCAAAGAGCAGCTGATGATGTCACACTGACTCTCAGACAGGACACTGTTGGGTTGTGTTATAGTGTGGACGCAAAGAAACTGAGGCTCTTATTTTGAAAACTGCTGAGTTGTGTTTTAGTGTGGACGCACAGAAACTGAGGCTCTTATTTTGAAAACTGCTGAGTTGTGTTTTAGTGTGGACGCACAGAAACTGAGGCTCTTATTTTGAAAAAATAGATGAGTTGTGTTTTAGTGTGGACGCACAGAAACTGAGACTTTTATTTTGAAAACTGCAGGGTTATGTTTTAGTGTGGATGCACAGAAACTGAAGTTTTTATTTTGAAAACTGCAGGGTTATGTTTTAGTGTGGATGACCAGAAACTGAGGCTTTTATTTTGAAAACCCCTGTGTTGTGTTTTAGTGTGGACGCACAGAAACTGAAGCTTTTATTTTGAAAACTGCAGGGTTGTGTTTTAGTGTGGATGCACAGAAACTGAGGCTTTTAATACTGAAAACTGCAGGGTTGTGTTTTAGTGTGGACGCAGAGAAACTGAAGTTTTTATTTTGAAAAATGCAGGGTTGTTTTTTAGTGTGGACGCACAGAAACTGAGGCTTTTATTTTGAAAACTGCAGGGTTATGTTTTAGTGTGGATGACCAGAAACTGAGGCTTTTATTTTGAAAACCCCTGTGTTGTGTTTTAGTGTGGACGCACAGAAACTGAAGCTTTTATTTTGAAAACTGCAGGGTTGTGTTTTAGTGTGGATGCAAATAAACTGAGGCTCTTATTTTGAAAACCACTGTGTTGTGTTTTAGTGTGGCTCTCAGGCTGTAAACAGAGTGTAGTTTTCTGTACTTTATTATGAAAGCTTCTCAGACTCCGATATAAGTCGCTTAGCGCAGCTTTAACCTTCTCCTCAAACGTCTTCTTGTTAACGTTCACACCTCGTCTGTGATTTCTCACAACACTCCCACAATCCTCCTCTGCTGTTCACAACTAAATCAAGTTCTTTTAAAAACAGCTCATGTCTGCAGGAGAGACAGAGACGACGCGAGGGACAGATGCTGAGACAAAACAACACAAACACGGACACTTCCTGTCCATCACACACACACACACACACAGCAGTTGTTGATCCTCCATCACAGTTCAAATGTCTGATTTTGTCACTTCTGTGTTTAAAATCCTTTGTTCAGATTGAACTCAGTGACACAAAGTGACCACACGAGGCAGCAGAGGAGCAGCAGCTAAAATCACTGGTTTTCTCTGTGGGCTTTGATGTGGGAGAGTGAGTGGTTTACAGACGTCAGTTTCCCGTCTGTGTAACAGTGAGATAAAGACGTGATCATGTGACGTAGAGATCGTAGAAACTGGGTATTTTCTCGAGGCTAAAGTGGGGACGGATCTCGACGTCAAGGTCGTTGTTCACGGCGTCCAAAAACCTGACCTTTCCTGCACAGCCTGCTCAGATTAAACAGTATAATCTAACACCATGACTTCATCTTCTGTGAGTGTGTGTGTGTGTGTGTGTGTGTGTGTGTGTGTGTGTGTGTCAGTGTGTGTGAGTGTGAGTGTGTGTGAGTGTGAGTGTGTGTGTGTGTGTGTGAGAGTGTGTCATCGAAGCTCTTGTTTCTGTCAATATGTGAAGTGGATTTGTGTTTATATGAGCCTTTAATCAATACATCACAGAGACAGAGACTGTGTGTGTGTGTGTGTTCTGTAATAAACACTGACCTCATCAGGACCAGTGGTCCACATGGAGACCAGAACCTGGTCCTAATATAAGTGTGTTTTTAACCTTTAACTGAAAATGAATCCTCATTCACAATCATGAACCTGTTTTAGCTCAATGACAACCTCAGAATACAGTGCAATAAACACAATTCCATATTTTAACCGTCATTTTACAGCTTTAACCTCAGGAATTGTTATTAATACACACAAAAATCATTTATAATAATAATAAATATCATTTATTTACTGTATACTAGCAAACAAGCCTTTCGTGGCCTACATCGCACCAAAACAGCGTTACTGCTAGCTTAAAATACACTGGAATAAAACAATGTAAACGATAACATTGACATCACATTACTATGAAGCATTAAACACAACATTAAGACGAAATGATGACAAACCTTGTGCCTTTATCAGCCAGGTAACCAAACGAACTCATTAGTAGACATTTTCTTAACGTTTTTGAACTTTTAATAGAGCCGTTTATCCGCGGATTCGTCTTTTTTTTTCTTCTTCCGGTTGCACTCTATCAAAATAAAAGCACCAACCTAAAAACAGGAAATAACGGTAAAAAAGAAATGCAGTTATTTAGTTTATTTATTTATTTATATACTATAGAAATGCTGTGGCATATTAAAGGTCATTTACAGTCAGTAGGAGGAGAAAAAGACCACAATAATAATATTTTATGATGATATTTGAAAATAAAAGTGTTAGCATGAATATTGATGATGCAAAATGAGTCAAAAACATAGAAGAATAACTTCATATGAAGTGAAGGGCCACATGAAATTGATCGGCGGGCCTCATGTGGCCCACAGGCCACGAGTTTGGGACCTCTGCCTTAGTTTGTAATATTTTACATTTAAAAAAACCTATAAACTATGAATGGATTTTTGTGTCCCCACAACATGAGGAATACCAGAAACACAC
>NC_081147.1:500189-520189 GCF_958295425.1 Solea solea | reverse complement strand
GTCATTCACTCATTCACTCACACTCTCATAGAGCACATGACCAAGCCTTTTCTATCACTCATGTTTCATACACATTCACTCATTCACTGTGTGTGTGTGTGTGTGTGTGTGTGAGTGACAGCAGGACAAGGCCGAGCATGTTCACTTCCAGGCTGAAAGAGGCCGATGCGTCATCTAATCGCTATGAGCCACGAGCTGTTAGTGTGTTGTAAATCAATCTGTGTGTGTGTGTGTGTGTGTGTGTGTGTGTGTGAGACAGTGTGTGTGAGACAGTGTGTGTGAGACAGTGTGTGAGAGCTGTCCATAAATATTTAAAAAATTGATTAAATGGAAGGATTTTAATGGAATAATAACATGAACAAAAACAGAATAAACCTTTCATTTTTTTTCAGACCTGATGGCTCATTCATGACTTCATCATCATCATCATCATCATCATCATCATTTAATATGAAAGACATTAACTGCCGATCAGAGGGTCCTGACCTTTGACCTTGCTCACATGACTTGACTGAGCAGCCTCAGAGGAACAGAGCGTATAAATATATACGTATATATGTATATATACATATATACATATATGTATATATGCATATATATACATATATATGTACATATATATGTATATATATACATATATGTACATATGTATATATACATATATATGTATATATGTATATATGTACATATATGTACATATATATGTATATATGTACATATATACATATATGTACATATATGTATATATGTATATATATACATATATGTACATATATATGTATATATATGTATATATGTACATATATGTATATATGTACATATATACATATATATACATATATATGTACATATACAGTATATGTATATATGTACATATATGTACATATATACATATATATACATATATGTATATATGTACATATATACATATATATGTACATATATGTACATATATGTATATATATACATATATGTATATATATATACATATATATGTATATATACATATATATGTATGTATATATATACATATATACATACATATATATGTATATATACATATATACATATATATGTACATATATGTACATATATATGTACATATATGTACATGTCAGTGTATTTGAGATCATTCATGGAGACTTGACTTCAGTGCTGAAGTCCAAAGTGATGATGATGATGATGATGATGTTGACGATGATGATGAAGATGACACAGCTGCTTGTGACCTTTGTGGATTATTTTTCATCAGATTAGACTCTAGAGGAAAACCTCTGGTGTTCCAGCAGCCAAAGGGTCAGAGGTCACCAGGTGACAAATACAGTGGTAATAATAATAATAATGACGTGTTTGTTGTGTGACCGGTGGTGACCCGCCTGTGAGGCGTTCAGGGACCACGTGCACAACACACGTGCAGATGGTGAAACACGTGTGTAATAATCATCTTTAAATCCTTCATTTCACCACAAACACGACAAACGTTACTTTCTTCACTCATAACCAGAGCATTGCTGAGGATTCTGAAGAAGAAGAAGAAGAAGAAGAACAAACACTTGTGCGTGAATGAAGAGGAAGTTCACTGTGTCAGCTGATGTGTTCTCAGAGAACCGGGGTCACACGGTTAACCTGACTGTGACACTGAGGCACCGTTAAAAACCACGCTCTGTCCCTGCCTCACAGGAACATGAATGGATGAATGACATCAATGAATAATGGACACGTTACATGATTCACGTGGACACCCAGCGTCCATGTTGTTTCACAGCGTGTGTGTCTGTGTCTGTGTGTGTGTGTGTGTGTCTCAGTGTGTGTGTGTGTCTCAGTGTGTGTGTGTGTCTCAGTGTGTGTGTGTGTGTGAAGAAGAAACGAGAAGGAAACCATGAAATGTTTCCTTCTCTTTCACAAACGTTCAATATTAACATCATCTGCTCATTCAAGAGGAAGCCCTGAGACTCCACCCCACTGGCACGTACTCTGTTTAAAAACAGGCCCCCCCCCCCCTCAAAAGCTGCAACTTTGCAGCTGAACTTTACACAAACCTGAAGCAACTGTATCACAAACCAAACACACACACGCATACACACACACACACGCACACAGACACACACACACACACAGACACACGCACGCACACACACACACGCACACGCACACACACACACAGCAGCGGTTGATCCATCACTGAGTTCAAATGTCTCATTTAATGAGTTTGTCTTTTAAAGATTGACCTCAGTGACACAAAGTGTCCACACGAGGCAGCAGCAGCAGCAGCAGCAGCAGCAGCAGCAGCAGCAGCAGCAGCAGCAGCAGCTGGACTTTGGTGTGAGAGAGTGAGTGTTTCTCAGTCTCTAGTTTCCGTTCTTCTTCAGTAGGAGACGGCGGCCATTTTGCACATTACATTCACATGTACAACTCCTAAATCAAGCGCCCCCTGTCCTGCGCCGCCTCAGGAACCGGGATGAGCCTGTGAACAAATCAAAAACACCTACAGAGGCCTGACACAGGAGGTACCTGAGCAGCCTCCTCTCTACTGCAGCTGCTGGTGTGTAACACGTCACAAACCAAACGCACCTTTAATCCTCATCATGGACACAGTCTGGACTCTGTCCCTTTAACTGGCACGTCATGCGAATCAAGCGCTCCCTGCACACACACACACACTAGCACAGCTCTCAGTCTGCTGTATCACAAAACAAGCACTCCTCTGGTTTCTTCCCTCTCACATCACCTGCAACAAAATAAAAAACAAGCCCACCCTCCTCTCTTCATCAACACCAGCCACCTGTCTCCACCCGGCCGGTCCCCTTAGACAAATCAAGCACCCCCTTCATCACCTTAGAACCAGAGCACAAGCATCTCACACACACACACAGAGAGGGACATGCTGCAGCATAAATCCAGCGCTCCCTCCCTGCTTACCTCTCACATCAGCATCGTCTGTTTGTGGGGTTTTTTTTTTCCATCTCTGCAACAAAATCAAACCAACCCTCTGTCCCCAAAACCAGCGCTCCCTTCAGCGACATCAACACACACACACACACAGACACCGGGACACACCGGGGGGGCGGTGCTCACCTCTGGAGCTGCTGAAGGCGGTGTACCAGGAGACTGAGAGCAGCCCGAACAACAGCAGCGTCAGGAAGGAGACATTTCTGAGCCTCATCTCCAGAACATGTCCGCCGGAGACACACACACAGACAGACACACACAGACACAGACAGAGAGAGAGAGAGAGAGAGAGACAGGTACACACGGACGGTGAGAGACGGAGAGGCGGGCGGAGATGGTGCTGAGTGAGCAGCAGCAACGAGACTGAGGAGAGAGAGACCGAGAGAGAGAGAGAGAGAGAGGGGAGGGGGCGGAGACAGAGACAGGTAGAGAGACATTGGAATGTATGAAAGGAAAAGAGAGAGAGGCTGAGAAAATAAAACTGGACAATAACATAATAATAATAATAATAATAATAATAACGATCATAATAATGATAATAATAACAATAATAATACTGATAATATTAATAATATTAATGGTAATATTATAATGATAATAATAATATTAATAATAATATAATAATAATAACAATGATAATAATAATAACAATAACAATAATCATAATAATAACAACAATAATAATAATAATAATAAGAATGATAATAACAATAATAATAATAATAATGATGATGATGATAATAACAATAATAAAAATAATAATTATGATAATAACAATAACGATAATATAATCTAATAATAATAACAACAAAAACATAATAATAATAACCATAATAATAATAATAATGGTAATAAAATAACGATAATAATAATAACGATAATAATAATAACGATAATAATAACAACAATAATGATAATAATAATAACCATAATAATTATTATAATAATAATGATAATAATAATAATAATAATAATAATGATGAAGTCCAGTACGTAAAAACATTTTATTTATTCATTTATTTAGTGTTTTATTTTATTCCAGCTGTGGTCACAGTGTGTCTGCTGGCCTGTGGCGCCCCCTGGTGTTCAAAACTAAACACCGTCATTGATGATTTAATCATCAATGACGCAATCATTGTTGTTATTGATCATTAAAGTTTTTGTATACTGTGAATACAAGTAGAAATACTGATTCTGTACTTTTATGTGACAACTTCAAAATAGTAAATGTGTTTTAAAGTTTAAACGACAGAATGTAAACATAAATAAATACAAACAGAAGATTATTTTTAATGTCTTTATTTCAGACAAACACAAATACATTAAATTAAACTTTGATAACGTTGTTTTTATATGAGCAGAGATTTAATCTGTGATTGTTTCACATTTATTGATTTTATTTCACTTCTCTTTACTGCCCCCTACTGGTCACACTGTGTGTGATACTTTGGCGCACCCTACTGGCGACACAGGGTTACTGCGTCTCAGGCAACAGTTTGACAAAGTTCCAGAATCAATAACAAGTCGATGTTAGATCAGATTAAAGTGTCAGTAAAACCAGGTTTAGAACTGAGACAAGAGAATCTTTATCATTACATTTATAATCGATTCATCGCTTTGATTGATTTTATTTGACACAAAACGACGAGGTAGAAAATAAAGTTTCAACTTCAACACCAGTTTTATTCAAAAAGAACAAAGGATTGAACAACTGGTCGGTTAATCGGAGAAAATGTGAAAATAGCCATTAGTTTTCAGACTGTGGAGATAATCAATGAGGTGGGAGGAGGCAAGGGAACGAGGGAGAGGAAGGGAGGAAAGGAGACGAGGGGACAGGATGAAGTGGAGGAGGAGTAAATCAGAGTCACAGACTGCGGAAGAAGAAGAGTAAGAAGGAGGAGGAGGAGGAGGAAATGTGAAATGAAAGCGGTCCCTGAACGTCTCACTAACCACCTGTTGATCCAGGACTGTCCCCGGCTCCGTCCCCGGCTCCGTCCCCGGCTCTGTCCCCGCGGGTCTGGACCCGTGTCCCCGCCGCGGCGGTGTCATGACTTCCCCCGGCTGTGAGCTGCTGACAGACGGCGGTGACTGAGTGAAAACAGTCCGCATCACACGGAGCCTCGTCCGGCTTCAGTGGACCGGTGTTTTTCTTTAATTCGTCCACATTCACGGGCGGAAGCTCCGGGAAGCGTTTCCGAGCACGACGCCCTCTCCCCCCGCAGCTCCGCAGGGTGGCACCGCTGTCTCCGGGCGGACGAGCTCTGATCTCGGCTTCTTCACCGCGAGTGGACGACGTGGAGGCGGATCAACATTAACCCACCGCAGCCTCCGCGAACCAGCGCCGTGTTCTGCGTTCATATTTCCGGCGGTTGTTGGATGTTTAGCTAGCAGCCGCAGAGGCGGGCAGAGGCGGGAAGACGCTCGCCCTCCGCCGGGCACCGCCGCTGGGTGGCACCGCCGCTGGCTGCGGTCCAGCCGGTGTGATGCGTCCTTTTCTGGGCTGAGTCACGTCACTTTTTAGCGGAAAACGGAGCTGAAATCTCGGCACCGTTAGCGGCAGCAGCAGCAGCAGCAGCAGACCCGTGTTTAGCTTCAGAAGCTCCGGGACTCACACACCGAGCCCGGCGACCGGAGCCCGGCGACCGGAGCCGCGGCGACATGTCTGTCCTCGGCGGGAGAATTCTCTAGAAGCCTGGGGTCACTTTGCTCTGGGTCAGGACTGGACCTGGTTCTCCTCGACTGTGCGGCTGTGTGTGCGTGGAAGACATGGCCGACTCCGGCCAGGGCAAAGCGGCGGAGCCTGAGGCCGCGGACAGCCGGACAGCGAGCTCGGTGGTCGTGAAGAAGCGGGCCCAGCAGTCTCCGGGGTCCCGGGCCCAGCAGTCTCCGGGGTCCCGGGCCCAGCAGTCTCCGGGGTCCCGGGCCCAGCAGTCTCCGGGGTCCCGGGCCCGGTACCAGAGCTCCGCTCCGGGTCACTGCTTTAAGAAAGTGACTCTGACCAAACCCACGTTCTGTCACAGCTGCAGTGACTTCATCTGGGGCCTGGTCGGCTTCCTGTGTGAGGGTAAGTGAACTCTGACCTCTGACCTCTGACAGGTGTGACGCTCTTCTGTGACAGACTCTACTTTTCTTTCTTCTAACTTTTCTCTTCTGTTTCCTTCTCATTGTTTTCTTTCCTGTCTGTGCCTTTTCTTTCCTTTACACTTAAGGGCTAGTTAAGGGCTAGTTAAGGGTTAGTTAAGGGTTAGTGTGAGCCTTAACCACGACACAATCATGAATTCATCACACACACACACACAGTGTTACTGGGCAGAGTGGTGGTCGTGTCTGTTGCACAGTTGGAGCTGCACTCAACTCGTGATTTACCGCCTCCAGTTGTCATAGCAACAGGAAACTGGCAGGGATGCTTAGTGGTTGGTGGTTGAATGGTGTGTGTGTGTGTGTGTGTGTGTGTGTTGTGGTGGTTGGTTTCTTCTTGAAGTCACAAACCTGTGATGTCATCAGACTGTCACAATAACACCAGGGAAGACTTTCTTACTTGACTTGAGTGGTGTTGTCGTGAAGATGGTTCAGTTAAACCCTCATGAGCCCCTGCAGCCGTTGTCATGGAGACGAGTTGAGTGTGAAAAGACTCCTGTAATGAAATCCTCTTTGAGGACATGTTCACGTCTTTATCTCACTGTCAGACACACTTTATAAAACACCAAGGTCCAGAGAGAACATCTCACACACACACACACACACACACAGGAGCTGCTGGTCCTCTGCTGCCTCGTGTGGTCACTTTGTGTCACTGAGGAAAATGTTGTGGATCAACAGCTCCTGTGTGTGTGTGTGTGTGTGTGTGTGTGATGTTAAAATCAGTGATTTTCTCTGTGGGCTTTGGTGTGGGACGTTTGTCGTCCACTCGATGGTGTGGCGGTGAATGTGCAGTGTTGGGGAATCAAACCCCTGCCCTGACTGTCCTCTCTTGTGTCCTCAGTGTGTAACTTCATGTGTCATGAGAAATGCCTGAAGACGCTGCAGTCTGTTTGTTCCTGTGTGGCGCCCTCTGCTGTCCAGGTGAGACACACACACACACACCTCCTGGTCCTGACAACAGTGATTAGACTTCAGCTGACTCCTCCCCCAGACTCAGGACGGCTGATTTGATTGGCTCGAGGCTGCTGCTTCATATATTTTATATACATATATATATATATATATATACACATATGTATATATATATATATATGTGTGTATGTATGTATATAAAGGGTTAGGGTTATATAAAGGTATATAAAGGTGACTGTTGTTGTGTGTGCTGCCCCCTGCAGGTGCCGGTGGCTCACTGCTTCGGTCCCGCGGGTCAGAAGAAACGTTTCTGCTGCGTCTGCAGGAAACAGACGGAGGGACACGCGGGGGATCTGCGGTGTGAAGGTCAGACACCAGAACCAGAACCAGAACCGCGTCACACCAGAGAACATCTAAATGTGTGTGTGTGTGTTTCAGTGTGTGAGCTGCACGTCCACGCTGACTGCGCCGCCTTCACCTGCGCTGACTGTCGCCGCTCTCACCTGGACGGGAGCGTGGAGCAGGTGAGAGGTGAGACGGACTTCCTGTCGCTGCAGGACACGTTCCACCACCACTGGAGGGAGGGGAACCTGCCGTCAGCGGCGCGCTGCGAGGTGTGTCGCCGCTCCTGCGCCTCCTCCGACATCCTGACGGGGATGAGGTGCGAGTGGTGCGGCGTCACGGTGAGAGCCAATCACAGCCTCCCGTTTACCTCCACTGTCTTTTAATGACAGCTGTGTGGTGGAGGGTGGAGTCAGGGTGTGACATCATCACGGCGTACTTAAGAGGTTTTTTGTCATGACTCAGAATTCCTCCGGGGGGCGACAGAAGCTCCTCACTGAAGCTTTAAACGCGTTATAGCGTGTGTGTGTGTGTGTGTGTGTGTGTGTGTGTGTGTGTGTGCAGAGCCATGCAGCGTGTTACCTCAGCGTGCCACCAGAGTGCGCTCTAGGGCGTCTGCGTCACATGATGCTGCATCCGACCTGCGTCCGCCTCGACTCCAGGAACTTCAGAAAGATGCATCTTTACTGCATCAACGAGAACAACAGCCACGAGCCGCTGGGTACACACACACACACGCACACACACACACACTCACACACACACACACGCACACACGCACACACGCACACACACACACACACACACACACACACACCTACCTCACCACATCCTGTGTGTCTGTGTGTGTGAAGCAGAAATACTCGTTTCCTTGTGTTTGTGTCTCAGTTTACACAGAAAAACATTTCACCCTCAAAATAAACAACAACATCGACATTTATTGACTTTGTTTTTATCGTTGACATGTTTATGAGTTGTTATTATTATTATTATTATTGTTGAGTCTTAGTTCCTCCAGTCGACTTGGAACTTCAAGTAAAAAGAACAATTCTAAAACACACGTCCTCTCAGCACCCTAAGTCCAAAAATGTCCCATTCATAAGAAACAGTTTTTCTTTTTCATTTCAATGAATGAATGAATGAATGAATTGTTTAACCTGACCAAACAAACCCTCAACATTAATGCTTTTCTATTTTCTTTCAGCATAAGATTCCCTTGACCATTTATAATACAACACTGCCACCAGTTGGATTGTGGGGGAAATGACGCTGAATGTGAGGCCAGGACCTCAGAATTAAAGTGTGATAACAGAAGTTATGATTTCATGTTGTCACGAGAGACTGATGAATAAAAGAAGAGTTTCTCATGAGTTTCAATGGGGACATTTTTGTACTGAAGGTGACGAACGTAACTATTTATTTGAAAGGCTCCGATGATTCAGACTGTGGTCAGTAAATGTTTGATCTTTGGTGAATTTGTCTGGACGTACGTTTCGTCATTAATAATAAATCATTTTCTGTTGTTCATCAGATCATTTTGACGATGTTGACGTGTCGTCTGCTAAAGACGCTCAACCGCTCGCTGTGGAGTCAGGTTAGTTCACTTCAGAGGGTTTAATAAACTCAGACTTGATCCAGAGATGAACTCTGTGTGTGTGTGTGTCACAGGTAAACAGCTGAAGGTGTTTGACGGTGACGACGCCGTCAAGCGCAGCTGCTTTCGTCTCGTCTCCGCTTTGCGAGCGACGAAGAACGAGGACGTCGTGGTGAGTGAAATGAAATAAATTCACGTCGTTCGCTCGGACGTTTGTGTCGAGATGAACTGCTAACATCTGAAAATACAACGATCAATGTCTTAGCATAGCATTAACCCCAGGAGAGCTGTTAGCTTAGCATTAACTCCGGTAGAGCAGTATGCCTGGTATTGATCCAAAGATGGTAGTTAGCAAAGCATTAAACCCAAGAAAGGAGTTCTGTCAACATTAGCACTAGGAGAGAAGTTAGCTTAGCTTAGCATTAGCACCGGAGGAGACGTTAGCTCAGCATTAGGAGAGACGTTAGCTTAGCATTAGACCCCCGCAAATCATAAGACTAGTATTAATCCAAAGATATTACTTAGCCTAGCATTAACCCCAGTATAGCAGTTAGCTTAATTTTAGCCCTAGGAGAAAAATTGGGTCAGCATTAGCCCAAGGAGAGAAGTTAGCTTAGCATTAGCCTCAAGCAAATCACAAGCCAAAGATATAAGTTAGCCTATGATGAGCCCCAGTAGAAAAGTTAGCTAAACTTTAACCCCAAGAGAGTAGTTAGCTTAGCCCTCATTGACTTTTTTGACATTTTTCAAAATAAAATGACGTCAGTTTATTTCCTTTAAATCAATTTTGACTCTTTTGTCACAGAAGCAACAACAACAATAATAATTACCCTCTCTGTCCTGCAGGAGGCAGCACTGCGGGCCTTCTACCTCCCCGACGACCCTCAGGACTACGAGCTGCACGAGGTGGGTGGTCTGCAGCGTCTCCATAGCGACGACGTCCTGAACCGCAACAGCGGTCCCGACAACAGGAGTCCTCTGAAGGACGGAGGAGACGCCGCGTGGATGCTACGAGCTAAACGCCGCGACGCCGAGGTCGTCCAGGTTTACACCGGCTGGCCCAGGTGAGGCATGATGGGAAGTGGAGTTCACTTCCTGTCAGACAGGAGGTCATGGGTTTGTGCTCAGGTTGTTTCCTGTTCTCAGGTCGGGTGCCGATTTTGTCCTCGTCTCTGTCTCTCAGGACAGCACGGCAGCGTCTGTCCTCGCTGAGGTCCTCAGTCAGACGGACATGAAGGTACAGAGACCACGGCCTGACAGACATGAGCAGAATTGTCCTCCGGAGACACTGGGGGACATTTCTTTAGTGTCTGTGATTTGGGTTGGGACAAATTATCAAAACTCATTTTACAAACTTTATAAAATGTGGTGATTTTTGTCTTTTCAGGACGAGGACGTGTCCAAATTCAGTCTGCAGGAAGTCTACATGAGCAGCAAGCAAGGTGTGTGTGTGTCCTCAAAGTGTCCTCGGTGTCTTTAAGACACAAAGACAGAAACAGAACCCTCACGTGTCTGTGTGACACAGCTAAAGTCCGCCTGTCCTCTTGTCCTGCAGTGCAGAGACAGACGCTGACACCTCAGGAGAAGATTCTGGACAAACTGCAGGACATCAGGAAGGTGAGACTAGATGTCTGTCCACAAACGGACAGAAGACAACGGAACACGTCAGTCTCTGTGGTTGTCCAAACTTTGTCTCCGTCCTTGTCTCCGTCCTTGTCTCCGTCCTTGTCTCTGACCTTGTCTCCGTCCTTGTCTCTGACCTTGTCTCAGACGTCCCTGCGTCAGATGAACCAGACTCGCTTGTACGTGGTGGACAACAGGAAGTGGGCGGTGCAGGTGGACCTGCTGATTGTAGGACTGCCCCCCCTGCTGGCCAGAGACGAGTACGTCCAGCTGATGGAGGAGCATCTGACCGTCAAGAGTGAGTGAAACCGACACAAGATGGCGGCTCATTAGGGGTCAACAGGTCACAGTACGGAAGCTTTTGAGGGTCAGACGACATATTTTATTTATAAAGATAAATAAAACGTTGTTATTCTGACTTTAAGTCTCAACTTTTCTTCTTTTGTTTAACACATTAACACTTTTTTATTTTTATTTCTCCATATTTAATGAAAACAAAGTGAAGTCTCCGCCCCTTTGTGTCTGCAGGTCACCTGATCACCGTCAGCCACGTCTACCCCAGTCAAGGTGAGACTGTTGTCATGGAAACATGGAATAATAATAATAACTGTGATTGTGTACATTTGTTTTTTATCTATTAAAAATTTAACAGCAATAAATACATTTTAAGAATATTTGTGTGTGTGTGTGTGTGTGTGTCTCTCTCTGTGTGTGCGTGTGTGTGTGTGTGCGTGTGCATGTGTGTATGTGCATGTGTGTGTGCGTGCGTGCATGTGTGTGTGTGTGTGTGTGTGTGCATGTGCATGCATGTGTGTGTGTATGCGTGTGTGCACGTGTGCATGCACATGTGTATATGTGTGTGTGTGTGCGTGCACATGTGTGTGTGTGTGTGCTTGCACATGTGTATGTGTGTGTGTGTGCGTGTGCATGTGTGTATGTGCATGTGTGTGTGCGTGTGTGTGTGTGCATGTGCATGCATGTGTGTGTGTGCATGCGTGTGTGCATGTGTGCGTGCACATGTGTATATGTGTGTGTGTGCTTGCACATGTGTATGTGTGTGTGTGTGTGCGTGCACATGCGTGTGTGTGTGTGTGCGTGCACATGTGTGCGTGTGTGTGTGTGCGTGCACATGTGTGTGTGTGTGCGTGTGTGTGTGCGTGTGTGTGTGTGTGTGTGTGTGCGTGCACATGTGTGTGTGTGTGTGTGTGCGTGCACATGTGTATGTGTGTGTGTGCGTGCACGTGTGTGTGTGCGTGTGCACGTGTGTGTGTGTGTGCATGTGTGTGTGTGCGTGCACGTGTGTGTGTGTGTGCGTGCACATGCATGTGTATGTGTGTGTGCACATGTGTATGTGTGTGTGTGTGCGTGCACATGTGTGCGTGTGTGTGTGTGTGTGTGCGTGCACATGTGCGTGTGTGTGCATGTGTGTGCACGTGTGTGTGTGTGTGTGCGTGCACATGTGCACATGCGTGTGTGTGTGTGTGTGTGTTGCAGGTGCAGTGGTGGTGCAGGTGTCGTGTTTCTCTGAAGCAGAGAGAATCTTCATGTTGGTCAAAGACACGTCGGTCAGTGATAAGACTCTGACGTGCGTCGTCGTCCCTGTGATCATGGTAACAGACGCCGGGCTGTGATTGGCCGGTCCAGGATCTTCAGCGAGGTCTTCTCTCTGACTCCTCCCTCTTCTCCTCCCTCAGCACAGGAAGCTGGCTGCAGAAGTCTGCCCCCTGCTGGTGTTTGTCAACTCAAAGAGTGGAGGTCTGAAGGGCCGGGAGCTTCTCTACAGCTTCCGGAAACTTCTGAACCCTCACCAGGTCTTTGATGTTAACAATGGGGGACCACTTCCTGGGTGAGGACGCACGCTCGCGTCACCGCGGAGACGCACCGCATATGATTTAAACATCACACACACACACATTCATTTAGACTGAACTCAGTGACACAGAGTGACCACACGAGGCAGCAGAGGAGCAGCAGCAGACGGGATAGAAACTTAAACTGACGTAGATTTTCTTCACTGAGTCTTTTATGAGAAGCTTGAGTGGTGTATTATGGGATGTTCAGATGTGACGTGTGACTGTGGATCACCGTCTGCTCTCCTGCAGCCTCCACACCTTCAGAGACGTCCCCAGGTTCCGGGTTCTGGTCTGTGGTGGTGACGGGACGGTGGGCTGGGTGCTGGGAGTCCTGGAGGCGGTCCGACACAAGCTGGTCTGTCGGGAGCCGCCCATCGGCATCGTGCCTCTGGGGACAGGTCAGAACCAGAACTCGCGTTCACGCGTCGCACGTTTCATAAACGACGGCGACGACGACGACGGCGCGTCTCTTCTGTGTCCTCAGGGAACGACTTGGCTCGTGTTCTGCGCTGGGGGCCGGGCTACAGCGGCGAGGACCCGCACCACATCCTGGTCTCTGTGGACGAGGCGGACGAGGTCCTGATGGACAGATGGACCATCCTGCTGGACGCACAGGACATGAGCGAGGACGGCAAGGACAGCGGCTTCCTGGAGCCGCCCAAGGTTTGAACTCTGACATGATGAATGGATTATTAAAGTATTCATGGTGATTTCCTCGTTGGTGAAAATTCTCTGTCTCTATGTCACTCTCTCTCTGTCTGTCTGTCTGTCTGTCTGTCTGTCTCTCTGTCTCTCCCTCAGATCGTTCAGATGAATAATTACTTTGGTTTGGGTATTGATGCTGAGCTCAGTCTGGACTTTCATTTGGCCAGAGAAGGTGAACCAGGAAAGTTCACCAGCAGGTACTGACCTGATGACCCCATGACCCCATGACCCCATGACCCCATGACCCCATGACCTGATGATTCACAAATTCTCAATCCAAGTTTGGCGTCTACAAAACATTTCATGAACTCACACATGATGTTTCTCACGCTCATTCATTCGGCCAATCAGAAAATAGTATTTGTTGTTGCCGGGTAAAGTCTGAGTTTAACCTGCCGTTCTCTGACAGGTTCCATAACAAAAGTGTGTATGTGAAGGTGGGTCTGCAGAAGATCAGCTCCACCCGCAGTCTCAACAAGGAACTGCAGCTGCAGGTCGACGCCCACAACATCCCCTTACCCAACATCGAGGGTCTGATCTTCCTCAACATTCCCAGGTTACACACGCAACACTGTTACCACGGTGACCACGGTCTCCATGACGACTGCTGGTCCTGACGTGTGTGTGTGTGTGTGTGCGCAGCTGGGGTTCAGGTGCTGATCTTTGGGGGTCAGAGGTCGACAGTCGTTACGCGAAGCCGAACATCGACGACGGACTGCTGGAGGTCGTCGGGGTCACTGGTGTCGTCCACATGGTGAGACCTGTGTTTGTTTTATTGTTATTAACCCTGTCATCATGATGATGATGATGATGATGATGATGATGTTATGTGTGTGTGTCTGTGTGTGTGTGTGTGTGTGTGTGCGCACAGGGTAAGGTGCAGAGCGGTCTGTGCTCTGGGATCCGCCTCGCTCAGGGTAACTACGTCCGTCTCATGGTCAGTAAGTCCATCCCTGTGCAGGTGGACGGTGAAGCGTGGATCCAGCCGCCCGGACACATCATCATCTCTGCTGCTGGACCTAAGGTGTGACATCATCACCATGACATCATCAGACACCAGTGACACAGGAGTCACAGTGTTGAGATCACAACGTTGTCTTTGTTGTTGTGTGTGTGTTGTGTTGTTGTGTCGTGTTGTGTGGTGTGTGTGTTGTTGTGTTGTGTTGTGTGTGTTGTTTTGTGTGTGTTGTGGTGTTGTGTGTGTGTGTGTTGTGTGTTGTGTTGTTGTGTTGTGTTGTGTGTGTGTGGTGTGTTGTGTTCTTTTGTGTGTGTTGTGTTGTTGTGTCGTGTTGTGTGGTGTGTGTGTTGTTGTGTTGTGTTGTGTGTGTTGTTTTGTGTGTGTTGTGGTGTTGTGTGTGTGTGTGTTGTGTGTTGTGTTGTGTTGTTGTGTCGTGTTGTGTTGTGTGTGTGTGTGTTGTTGTTTTGTGTGTGTTGTGTTGTTTTGTATGTGTTGTTGTGTGTGTGTGTGTGGTGTGTGTGTTGTTTTGTATGTGTTGTGTGTGTGGTGTGTTGTGTTGTTTTGTGTGTGTTGTGTTGTTGTTTTGTGGTGTCGTGTTGTGGTGTCGTGTTGTTGTTTTGTGGTGTCGTGTTGTGGTGTCGTGTTGTTGTGGTGTTGTGTTGTGTCGTGTTGTTGTGGTGTTGTGTCGTGTTGTTGTGTTGTGTCGTGTCGTGTCGTGTCGTGTTGTGTTGTGTTGTGGCGTGGCGTCGCGTCGTGTCGTGTGTACTCGAGCGTTCTTCTGTAAAGGAAGCAGATAAATGCTGAGTGAAACGTAAACGCGGTTTGTCGCAGCCATTTAAATGAACCTGTTTGAGTTTCTGACCTCTTGCGCCCCCTGCAGGTGCGGATGTTGAGGAAATCCAAGCAGAAGCAGAAGAAATCGTCCTCGGGTTATAAAGATGGACGCTCGGAGAGTCCGTCCTCCAGAGACGGCGGACAGTGAGCAGCGCCCCCTGCTGTCCTGCTGTTGACCTGCTTTATCTTCTTCTTCTCTTTTATTTTATTAACGCTGAGGAAAACTTCAGCTGACGCACTGATTCTGTTTTTATTTGTTTGGCAACAACAACAACAACAACAACAACGCAAGTAAACAACGCAAAACTTTAATAAATACATGAGCATAATTCTGATGATTTTACTGTAAAAGTCCAACGATCGTTTACGACAAAAGACTCACTTTTATTATTTTAATAACGAAAATTATAATTAAAGCAAGAATGGTTGAAAATTCCGATGGTTGCCATGGCCACGCCCCTTTTGAATCTGTGATTATCTTCCACCGAGTTTCCTGAAATTTGGTGCAACTGTGTTTCGGCTTTGTCGTACCGGGTTTAACCTTTGGGGGGCACTACTGAGCCATTTTGCACCACTTTCACGTGGCATTATTTTATAAAATTTCTCGGCCATTCTGATTAGCTTGTCAAGTTTAAACATAAATGTGATCTTTTTGGAAGAAAAATGTTTGTCGTCACAATTCTGTCGCACAGATGTTGTTGTTGGAAAATATGAAAACAAACTTGTCCTCCAGGCTAACTGCTAACGATCATGCTAACTGTGTTCAAATGTTGTGTATTTCTGAGAAAAGTTCGTACAAACACCCGCCCTCTAGTGGTAAATTTCGTGAACATAGCACTCAGACAAAATTCACATGTCGTGACACATCTGTGGAGGCGAGATTTTTCTCTTTTGTTAAAATCATAAACTAATAAATGGGTTTTTATTTTTCGAAACGTTGATATTCAACACTTTTTTCCGTTCTTCTTCATTATGTTAGCCACATGCTAGCATGCTAAAGTATTAGCCGTTGGATAGCATTAGTGTTAGTGCCCATGTTGCTATCACTCGCACAACAACTGGAAGCTAAACTTCGTATTTATTATGTACGATGTTCGTCTCCGTGGTAGCGTAGAATCTTAGCTGAACAGAAAGTGTCTCTGTTTTACCTCTCGTTGTTTATAAAGTTGTTGTAAAAAAAGGTTTAGCTGCAGCTAACATTTACTTGAAAATGTTAAAACGAGATTTCTTAACGCAAAGCGTGGAGCTAGCTAAAAAAAAAGCTCTGTTTAACAAGTAACACAACTGGTATTTTAGGCTAGTGCTTATTCAACAAGCTAATGAGAAAAACCAAAACACATTTGTAATTGTAACTATCTGTTAGCTTTGTTAGCATAGCATCAAGCTAAATGTGCCTAATAAGTAGCTTAAAAACAAGTAGCATTACTAGCTTAATGTGCCAAGTAGATGGATTGCAAACATAACTGGAGGCTTAGCTAAAGAGCTAACAAGCTAGCTGCTTTGCCAAATTTAAACATGCTAGCTAAGCATTTGGCCAAAGTAAAATTGTTTTTATTTTAAATTAAAGAGCAAAAAAAATCTGAATTCTGTTGAATAAAATCAAAAGTTTGAACTTGAGGCAAAAAACCTTGCGTTAAATTTGTGATAATGTTTTTAAAATTTTTCCAAACGTAAAAAAAAGTCTTTCAATTTAAATTCATTCGATTTTTTTCTGCAAGTTTTTTCTTTACGACAGAAAAACTTCGTCCACATTCCCAGAGATGTGTCGTCGTGAGTTTGCAATTCTTTATGAAGCCACGACAGTATTTATGTTTTGTTTTTAAACGAAAAAAACGGATTCACTTTGTTTTTGGTGCTAAAAATGTTGGGTTTATTTAATCTGATTACTGCAGCTGGATTAATCTGATTACTGCAGCTGGATTATGTCTCTGTTTTAATCTAATTACTGTAGCTGATTAGCGCATCTAGATAATCTGATTAATGTCACTGGATTAATGTGATTATTGTTGATGGTTAACTGGATTAATGCAGTTGATTCTGTCACTATGTACATTTGATTACTTCATCTGGATAATCTGATCAGTGCAGGAGTTTGGGGATTTGAATGAGCTGAGATATTTTTGCTGATTCATCAGTGGCATAAACTGCTGAGTGTGTGTGTGTGTGTGTGTGTGTCTGTCGTTGGTCAGTAGTCTTTTATTTTTTCTTAATAAGTTTACGTTTATCAGAAACGTGATAAAACCACAGAACTTTACAAACTTCCTGCTTCTCTGTGTAGCCCCCTGGTGGCAGTGGTGTGGTAGAGATGCTGTGTGTGTGTGTGTGTAGTGCTTTGTGTGCTAAGCTAACGTGCCTCAGTTCCGTTTCTACCTGAAGTTTTTATTAAACAGAGGTTTTTTTTGTATATTTTTGAAACAGAAGCTGGTTTTGATTTTAATGTTTACGTTTTTTTTCTTACGTTTTATTGTAAATTGCACTAATTATTTTCCTGTTGCTCTTAGATGTGACGTTCAGGTTATTATTAATGTTGTAATAACTATAGTACGTTAACATAAATCTATATATATATATATAAATATAAATATGTCTAAATATCAATAAACTTCTGTGTTTATTCACAATAAACTAAAGACATCAAAGAAATGACTTTTTCTATTTTCATTGCATTTGAAGCCAAAACACCGTCATGATCCTTTAATCAGTGTTTATTTAATCCGATTACTGCAGCTGGATAATCAGACTTTTGTAAAATGATGACGTTTGTACGAGTTTGTTTTGGCGCCTGTGTTTGTGTTTATATCCCATTTGTGGTGTTTCCATATTTGACCAGCAGGGGGCTCAGGGTAATGCGTTTCCCCTGGATCAAAGATCGTTTATGGAGGAGAAGAGGACTCTTTCTGCATTGAATAGAATGCTGGTCTAAATCTGTGATTTGCAACTTTTAAAATCGTTTATTTACTTCAATATTATTATCATTATTATTATTATTATTATTACATTTTTAATTACAACTTAACAAGTAAATCTGAAGTTTTTGAACCGGAATTATAAATGTGCTTGTTTTATTATTATTTTCACTTAAACGAACGTAGTCGTGTAAATATTTGGTTTTACAGTTTTGGCCTCGGAGTGAGACCTCGTCGAGTTTGTTCGCTCTTCTTTTGAGCTCGGTTGTGACGTCAGAGGGAAATTCCAGTAAGGAAGGAAATGAACCTGATGAATGTTTGAGTCGCTCCCGTCGTCACCTGCAGGATTCGCTCTGTCGCGCGCTGGTTCTGGGGATTAAAACTCACGTTAATCTCTCGGATTAAATTTTTTTTTTTTTAATTATTACAGTAATTTTTCATTTGTGATGACGCGGTTTTGTTGCGTCACGACGCGCCGCTGTTGAGCCGCTTCAGCGCGGACATGATGGCGAGATGATGAAGTGAAGCCTGTCAATCAAAGTTCGTGTCGAGAAGCTTCTTCTTCTTCTTCACCTGAGCGAGTTCAGCAGGTAAGAACACGTTAACAAGCACGCTCACCTGTGCACGCGGCCACACACACACACACACACACATATAACAGTGTCTCTATTGTACACGCGCCACTACTACGAGCTTTATGTTGTCTTACACCAACTACTTCCTTATTATAGCCAGGTAACTTCATCAAGTCAAACCAAACTCCCTCCTGAAAATGGGAACTTAAAAAATGCCTCGCGTGTCATTGAAACAGGCGCGAGTCAAACGGGTAGTAAAGTCATGTGTAACATTAATACACGCCTTGCGGTTAATTCGGCGTGCTGTAATCCGACATGAAGTCTTTCGCTTCGTCACAGACCCAGCTTTTGTTGCGGCTTGTCTGGCTGGATTTCCCCCTGACCGCCGTCCTCGCTCTGTCTGCCTCAGCGGGAGAGAAAGTGACTCTGAGCGGACAAACCGGAGAAAACTTAACGTTAAAGTTTGTTGTGTACACTTGTCACGAACACGCGTGAACTCACTACACTGTTATATTAGTTATTATACGCGTGACATTTGAGGTGAGCGGTTAGCAGCGCTTAAGTCGAGGATTTGTGAACGGAGTTTGGTGCTGTGTTTCTGCACGGAACCTGCGCTCGAGCTCCAGGTTAGCTCCAGGTTAGCTCCAGGTTAGCTTCAGGTTAGCTCCAGGTTAGCACGGACGGGTAGCGGCGAGTCTGCTTTTAAACGCCCGCTGACATGAAGGCAACAGTCAGACATGAGCTGAGTCAGTGTCGGCTGTTCTATTTTATTTAAAAACCGCCATTTTAACGATACAAAGGACAGAGTTAAGTTTTTGTTTGTGACAACTGTTAGCAACGCGGCTAGCTAAGCTAAGCCGCGTTCACGTGAGGCAGCGGCGAGAACGCGCGCGACGCCAAACAGCAACAAGTGTTTGTGTGTGTGTGTGTGTGTGCGCGCGCGCGTAAAAACGATAACGTGAATATTTTAAACGTTTTAATGCAATTCACGCATTTGTTTGATAGAAATAAACAAAACTAATGATTTTTAAACTTTTAAAATAGGAAATTATATTTAATTATAATTATGATGAGATGATTAGTTGATAAATATTTATGTTACTTAAATGTTCACACATGTTAGGGCCACATGAAAGAAATGTAATAAAACTATGAATTCTGACTTTAATTGTTTTTACATGTGGCACTAATTCTCCTCCGTATGAACATTTTCTGGTTTCACTGTAAAAAATCTGTTATTATTTATGTTTTCATTCAACACACGCACACAAACAATGAAGACAGAAAAAACACAAACCAGGCCACAGGGGGCGCTGTTGGCAGATCATCTGTTCATCACAGGGACACGGAGACGAACAACCGTCCACTCTCTCACTCACTTCAGAGTGTCCATGTCTTTGGTCTGTGGGAGGAGACCAGAGAAAACCCACTGCACCACCGCGTGGCCCCTGAATGCTTCAGATATTTGTTTTGATTTGCGTTTGACACGCGTCAGCTGTCACATGTAGCGTTTATGTAACCATACTCTTCATAATCGTATAAATCTGTACGTGATTTTGTTGTTTTTGCCTCACAGTCGTCGTCATGGCTGCAGACGATCACTACCTT
>NC_081147.1:480189-495189 GCF_958295425.1 Solea solea | reverse complement strand
GTCTGTGTGTGTGTGTGTGTGTGTGTTACGGCCTAATAAATGAATAAGTGGCTCAAATTGCAGACCTGAACATAAAAGACACCAGAAAATAGGACGTTTTAATAGATTTTATGAAGCAACTGTATTTTTTTACGAGGTTAAGTTACTAGTTACTAAATTAGTTCTACTTAGTAGTAGGAAAGTTACACAATAAACCATAACTGAAGTGTCATCTAAATAATTTACTGAATAAAGAAGTCCGCAAACCAAAAGGGACCTGGAGATGCCGGCCAAACCCAGCAAAATGGAGGCGGGACCAGGCCCCTCCCATAGGGACGTCCAAGCTAACTAAAGCAAAGATTACTGGAAGAAAAAGGGATTTAACAAATCATGTGGGACTAAGGTGGAGCTGGGTGTCTGTCTCATCAACTACTGAACATGCTGGCGTATGATAATATATTATTATAATAATAATAATAATATAGAATAGAATATATATACATATATATATACATATATATATATGTATATAAGAATATATTATAATATAATAATAATATAATGTACAGTATAATAATATATAAGAATATATTATAATATATAGTAATATAATAATAATATACAGTATAATAATATATAAGAATAAATTATAATATATAGTAATATAATAATAATATAATGTACAGTATAATAATATATAAGAATATATTATAATATATAGTAATATAATAATAATAATATAATATACAGTATAATAATATATAAGAATATATTATAATATATAGTAATATAATAATATAATATACAGTATAATAATATATAAGAATATATTATAATATATAGTAATATAATAATAATATAATATACAGTATAATAATATATAAGAATAAATTATAATATATAGTAATATAATAATAATATAATGTACAGCATAATAATATATAAGAATATATTATAATATATAGTAATATAATAATAATATAATATACAGTATAATAATATATAAGAATATATTATAATATATAGTAATATAATAAAAAATATAATATACAGTATAATAATATATAAGAATATATTATAATATATAGTTATATAATAAAAATATAATATACAGTATAATAATATATAAGAATATATTATAATATATAGTAATATAATAATATAATATACAGTATAATGATATATAAGAATATATAGTAATATAATAATAATATTATGTACAGTATAATAATATATAAGAATATATTATAATATATAGTAATATAATAATATAATATACAGTATAATAATATATAAGAATATATAGTAATATAATAATAATATAATGTACAGTATAATAATATATAAGAATATATAGTAATATAATAATATAATATACAGTATAATAATATATAAGAATATATAATATAATATACAGTATAATAATATATAAGAATATATAATAATAATATCTAATAATTGGACGGTAGTGATTGTGGATCAGCTGCAGGTGTGTCAGCCTGATGAGGAAGGAAAGACATGGGGGTTTAGTCACAGCACAGTGATTGAATGAATGTCTAGAGTGAGTGAGTGAGTGAGTGATGTCACAGAGTGTGATAGAGACACACACACACAGAGTTGTTAACAGTGTGTGTGTGTGTTCAGTTTTCCAAACCTGGGAATTCTCCATGTGACAAAGAAGAACGTGTCAAAGACTCTGGAGGACAGGATGGTGGAGGCGTTCAGGATGGGACACAACTATGGGGTCTCTATTCATCCAGAGATCGACGCCCAGCAGGGGGAGGTCAGGGTCCCCCGAGACCTGCACGGTCAGTCCAGACCACAGACCACAGACCACGGACCACGGACCGGACCACAGACCAGACCACAGACCAGACCACAGACCACAGACCACGGACCACAGACCACGGACCGGACCACAGACCAGACCAGACCAGACCAGACCAGACCACAGACCAGACCACAGACCAGACAACAGACCAGACCACAGACCAGACCACAGACCAGACCACAGACCAGACCACAGACCACAGACCACAGACCACGGACCACAGACCACGGACCGGACCACAGACCAGACCAGACCAGACCAGACCAGACCACAGACCAGACCACAGACCAGACAACAGACCAGACAACAGACCAGACCGTGGACACTTGTCTTTTTATTATGTATTTTTTTACCTCTTTGTTTTCAGATTAATTGAATTAGTGCTGTGTTCTCTCTCTCCTCTCTCTCCTCTCTCTCCTCTCTCTCCTCTCTCTCCTGCTCCTCCTCGTCTCCTCCTCAGAGGAGCAGCACAGTGTGATCAGCAGTGCGGCGTGTGTCCAATCTAAGGAGATGGACCTGAGCGTGGTGCGTCTCATGTTCACAGCGTTCCTCCCTGACAGTGACGGTGGTTTCTCCAGACGTTTGGAACCTGTGGTGTCAGAGCCCATCTATGACAGCAGTGAGTCTCTCACACACACACACACACACACACACACACGGGTCATGTGTGGTCATGTGTTCTCATGTCACCCTGACCTCTGACCTCTGTCTCCTTCAGAGGCTCCAAACGCCTCGAACCTGAAGATCGTGAGGATGGACAGAACGGCCGGCTGTGTGAGCGGAGGAGAGGAGGTGTACCTGCTGTGTGACAAGGTCCAGAAAGGTCAGGGGGAGGGGCCACACACTTTTTCCTCAGGCAGTTCAGTTAACAGCTGATGGTGATGACTCCTGACCTCTGACCTCTGACCTCTGCTCTGTGTGTGTGTGTGTGTGTGTGTGTGTCCAGACGATATCCAGGTGCGTTTCTTTGAAGAAGACGACTCGGGGCTGATCTGGGAAGCTCTGGGTGATTTCTCCCCCACAGACGTCCACAGACAGGTCAGAGTAGTTGTTGTTGTTGTTGTTGTTGTTGTTGTTGTTGTTGTTGTCGTCGTCGTTGTCGTTTGTAAACATTGTGTTCTCTGTGTGTTTGTGTTTCAGTTCGCCATCGTCTTCAAGACTCCCAAGTATCGGGACCAGAACCTGCAGAGGCCGACCTCCGTGTTCGTGCAGCTGAAGAGGAAGTCGGACAACGAGACCAGCGAACCCAAGCCCTTCACCTATCACCCTCAGAACATAGGTGAGTCACAGAGCCCCGCCCACACAGGTCACAGGTCCACACTTTAGCCCCAGATGTAGTTTTTAAGCAACATGTTGCGAATTTAACAAGCTAGTTTAGCCAAGTCACAGCTGGTTAGCAACAAGTTATTAGCTTCATAAGCTAAGTAAGCCAAGTCACAGCTGGTTAGCAACAAGTCATTAGCTTCATAAGCTAAGTTAGCCAAGTCACAACTGGTTAGCAGGAATGTTAGCAACAGGTTATTAGCTTCATAAGCTAGGTTAGCTAAGATAAGTCACAGCTGGTTAGCAGGAACAATGTTTAATAACATTAGCAATATTATTAGCTTTATAAGCTACATGAGCTAAGATAAGCTAGTAAACAGTATGCAGGTTTATTTACATCAGAAACACTTAAGTAGCTTTACAAGCTAAAGCTAAGTGAGATAAATCAGAGCTGGTTATCAGGAACAATGTAGCAACATGTTGTTAGCTTTATTAAGCTAAGTTAACTTCATCAGAGCTGAGATTCCGGACCAGCTACAGGTTAGCTTTACATGTTAGACTAGGATTAGCTAAACTAGCCAGTGGTTTATCTAACATTAGCTTTACGTTAGCTAATGTGTGTGTGTGTGTGTGTGTGTTCAGACAAAGAGGAGGTGCAGAGGAAGAGACAGAAGACGCTGCCTAACTTCCATGACTTCAGTGGTCATGGAGCAGGAGCAGGGGGGGGAGGAGGAGGAGGTCTGTACCGAGGAGGAGGAGGAGGAGGAGGAGGAGGACCAGCAGCAGGGGGAGGTCCTGGTTCTGCAGGAGGAGGAGGAGGAGGAGGTAACTACTGAGTCATCTTAAAACCACCCTGATACTTTGTTAAACTGTTGTTATTGTGCTGGACGTCCTGTTCTGTGGAGTCAGGGTGCGTTTGATTTATCCTCCAGGTTACTACCAGGGTTTTACTACCTATAACTATGGAGGAGGAGGTGGTGCAGGAGGAGGAGGCGGAGCAGGCGGCTTCTCCACAGGATACTCAGCTGGTCTGGGGGGAGGAGGAGGAGGAGGAGGAGGCATCAAACATGGTGAGAAGAGTCAGTCGACATTTAACTCGTAAACAAGTCCAAATCCACAACAAACCGTCATATGTTGTGTGTGTGTGGGGGTCGTGCCACAGCGCCTCACACAGGCCGACACGTGTACTGCAGTGTTCAGAGTGGTTCTGAAATGATGCTGCGTTTAAATCATCAAAACGTAAACATTCAGAGAAACAAAGATGACAGAGAGGCGGAGCTATGACATCATCATTTTCACAAAGGATGGCGATTTCAGATTTCAGTGTGGATGAAACTGCTTTGAGTTTAAAATTCTCTACAAATAAAATATAATTATCATTATTATTATTATTATAATTATTATGAGTGTGGACGACCTTCAGAAAACAATGATGCAGTTTTGTACATGTACTTAATACTCGGTCATGTGATCCATGTAAACAGTAAAAGAATAAAGACGATAAATGAAATAAAAACGCCGTCTTTGAAGCTTCTCAGGGCGACGACTCGGACGATGGAGGTCCAGGCGACGACTCGGGGGCGGGGACTGTGCGGCGAGGTCCGGGTCAGGCGGCGGAGGGCGGAGTCAGGGTGGAGCCTGAAGCAGACAGAGGTACATATATACTGTAATATAATCATATCATTTATGTGTGTAAAGTTGTGTGTCCAACAACTTTAAAGTTTGTGTGTGTGCGTGTGCGTGCGACACAGGTGAGCAGTGGGGTCATGTGACCAGCAGACAGCTGGACGCTCTCTTCCAGTACTCTGTAACAGGTGACTCAGCGTATCTGCTGGCTGCACAGCGCCCCCTAATGACGGCACAGGACGAGGACGGAGACACGTCAGTATACACACACACACACACACACACCTTAACCATAACCACTCAGAAATGAGATGACTGGTCCTCACTGTGTGTGTGTGTGTGTGTGTGTGTGTGTGTCAGTGGGCTGCACCTCGCCGTCCTCCACAGCCAGCAGGAGGCGCTGAAGAGTCTGACTCAGGTGGTCTCTGCTCTGCCTGGAGAGGAGGTTCTCAACATGAGGAACCACCTGTACCAGGTGAGGGGGCGGGGTCAGTCTGGATGTAACCATAGCAACAGTGTTGACGGTGCCTGTAACCCCGCCCTCCTGTGTCCCAGACTCCCTTGCACCTGGCGGTGATCACGCAGCAGAAGGAGGCGGCGGAGGCGCTGCTGATGGCCGGGGCCGACCCCACGCTGACTGATCGCCATGGCAACACCCTGCTGCACCTGGCATCACAGCAGCAGGGAGGAGCTGGAGGAGGAGGAGGCGGGGCTGGGATGATCGAGTTTTTACTGACACACGGAGACATCAGAGGACTGTTGGACCACAACAACACTGCAGGTACACAACTACACACACACAACACTGCAGGTACACAACTAGTACACAACTACACTACGACACAACAATTACACACACTGATGTGTCTCCTGGTTTGTTTCCATGGTAACCAGGTATGTGTGCGATCCACCTGGCAGTCCTGGCCAATCAGCTGTCCTGTATAAGAGAGCTGCTGGAGGGCGGAGCTAACGTGGAGGCTCAGGAGCGCAGCTGTGGAAGGACCGCCCTCCACCTGGCCACAGAGACAGACAACGTGTCATTGGCCGGCTGCCTGCTGCTCGAGGTACGGTAACCAATCAGAGACAAGCACACCTGTGACCGACGCCCTCATGTGGACAAAACACCAAACCACATCCTGTCATGTTTTTCTGTCGTCAGGGAAACGCCAACGTGGACTGCTGCACCTTTAACGGCTCCACCCCCCTTCACGTCGCTGCGGGGCGGGGCTCCGCCAAACTCACCGCTCTGCTGATGGCGGCAGGTAAGAAACACCTGGTCACATGACTTCATCACATGTCTACACACACAGAGTGAACACCAGTGTGACTGTTGTCAGGAGCCGACGCCCACAAAGAGAACTGTGAGCCGCTGTTCTTCAGAGAGGAGGAGGCGGAGCTATGTGACGAAGACGACGAAGATGAAGGTTACATATCTGGAATGACCCCAATCAACATGGCCGCCAACGCACAGGTACACATGACAGGTGTGGGTGTGGTCAGGTCTAACATTGCTGTCAGTGGGTGTGGTCAGGCAAAACCCAGTGTCAGTGGGTGTGGTCAGGTCTAACGCTGATGTCAGTGGGTGTGGTCAGGTCTAACACTGACCAGTGGGTGTGGTCAGGTTCAGGTGGTGTTTTTGATCATTTTCTGACAGAAGGCTCCGCCTCTTCTTTCAGGTTCTGGAGCTTCTGAACGGAAAAGAGTACGAACCGCAAACACGACGCAGTGTCATCAGTCCACCACAAGGTGAGGCTGCTGTTTACGTCCTCACGTCCTCACGAGGACAGAGACACTAACTCTGTGTGTGTGTGTGTGTAGGTGACCTGGCCAGTCTGGACACCGCAGTGAAACAGGAAGTGTGTCGCTCTCTGGAGAGTGAAGGATGCTGGGAAACACTGGCTCACAGTCTGGGTCTCGGGATCCTGAAGACGGCCTTTAGATTAAGCCCCTCCCCTGCCAAGACTCTGCTGGACAGCTATGAGGTCACACACACACACACACCTTTGTCTTCTGTCTTCATCATATTGTCCTCTTGTCTTCATCATCGTGTCGTCCTCTTGTCTTCATCATCGTGTCGTCCTCTTGTCTTCATCGTATCGTCCTCTTGTCTTCATCATCGTGTCGTCCTCTTGTCTTCATCATGTCGTCCTCATGCTCTTGTCGTCATTGTGTCGTCCTCTTGTCCTCATGCTTGTGTCGTCATTGTGTCTTCATCCTGGTGTCGTCCTTGTGTCCTCAGGTGTCCGGTGGGACAGTCAGTGAGCTGTTGTCCGCTCTGAGGACGGTGGGTGAGTGCAGGTCCCTGCTGGTCCTGGAGGAGGCGCTGTGTCGCTCTGACACTGAGGGAGTGACTGGTGAGTAGATCACATGATCGTCACGCCCAGTTTCTGTCTATCACCATGACGACAGCTGTTGTCTCTGTGTGTCTCTGTGCAGGTGGGCGTGGCCTCGCTCTGCTGCAGGACTTGAAGGCGGAGTCTCGCGTCGACAGCGGCGTCTGTGACAGTGGGGTGGAGCTTTCCACGGCGTGAACACATCTGACCTCTGCTGGTCAAACGGAGTCATTCACCAAAACCAGTCTGAAACAACCGTCGTTGTGAGGACTTCCTGTCCACTGTGAGGACTTCCTGTCCACTGTGAGGAACTTCCTGTCCACTCAGACGGAGGACGTCCCGCTCTGAGGACACTGGTGCTGTCAGTTTGGATATTTTACTCTTTTTAAACTTTTTTGACGAGAAGTTTTTTATTCTTACGTCTGAAACTTTCCTTTAACTGTTTTTTTTTCATGAACATGAAATTAAGGGATTTTTTTTTTATCAGACGCTCAAACTCGCGACACGTGACGTAACCAAAGGCATTGTGGGAAAGAAGTTTTCCCTCCGTGTGATCACATGATATTTATGTCACTGTACAGTTCATCCGGAGCTTTCATTGGTTCTTTTTAAATAAAGCTTTTTATATATATTTGATACATTTGTTACCACGACAAACTTTCATTTTTAAACATTTCTGCCACTTTTTTAATGAATGAAAAACTGTTAAACTCACTCACCACAGGGGGCACTGTTGAGCAGGCAGACGACAGGTGAATTGTGTGAAACATAATCTGATTAACGTCTTGTTCACAGCAGTGGGTGGATTAATGGTTTCCATGGAAACGTGGTCACAAGCAACACTCCATCGACATCGGAGTCACGACGTCATTCGTCGTTTCAGAGAGAGGTCCGATGCAGTGAAATATCGCGATATATCGCTTTTGAGACATCTTTTCAAACTTGTATCCACGAATGCTCACTCTCACCAGAGCTGATGTGAGGATATCGCAATATCTTGATATACAGTATTGTGATATTGTATCGTGACTTAAATATCGGGATACCTTATTGTGACTTAAATGTTGCGATATTATCGTATCGTGACTTGAATATCGCGAAGTTATGACTTAATGTGATAATATCGTAGTGTGACTTAAATATCGTGATATTGTATCTTACACAAACATTGTGGCGACATAATTACGAATAAAAAATCTTAACTGTGCGATGTGTCGGAGTGGCAGCTAGTTTGGAAGATGTTCGTGAGGTTCCTCCGACTTTTCTGAGTTCCGGCTACAAATGGAACACACCATCTGGTCCCCTGCTGTAAGCTGAGGTCAGAGCGCCACCATCTGGTGAGTCCACAGCTTCATCACAACACTGTAGAACACCAGTCATGAACTTCCTCGTCTTAATTACTTTTTATTTTATCTCCATGACGACAGCGGAGGACGAAAAAGACGTGGACGTGTTTCCTGGAAACAGCGCCACCATCTGCTCAGGTGATGAAATGAGAAAACACCACAAACAGCTGTTTGTTGAACTTTATTGAGAAAAAACAGAAAAACATGAGAGCGATGAGTCGATCGTTTCGTCATCAGTGCAGAGAGAGCGGCGTCAGCGCCGATCGACGAGCTAACGCTAAACAAAAACTGCGCTCGCAGCACATGGACCCGCCCACTGGCACATGCATTACATTATTGATTATTATATTGATCCCGTCCAGCACTGGTGTGTGTGTGTGTAACAGTTTGTCTTCAGCCAGTGTTTTGCGTTGGCACGTTCACGCCGTCCGTCCGTCCTCACCGCCGCCACCACAAAACAAAAACATTTAAAAAGCTAATGGTTGAGGGGCGGGGTCAAAAAAAGATGATATGAACAAATTTCTGTTACTGTCTGATGAGAAGGAGGGGGGAAGGAGGGAGGGGGCGTGGCCACATGAGAAAATGAGACAAAAAACAACAGTTTATATTCCAGCAGTGAATGAAGGGGGCGGGGTCACATGGCGTATTTACGAGTCCATTCCTGAGCCGTCTTGTTGTACCTGGGGACGAGACGAAGATATGACGTCAGGTGATGTGGGGAGGAGCCAACTGTCAGCAGGAACCAAACCCCATAGAGAAAATGAGTGATTTTAGCTGCTCCTCTGCTGCCTCGTGTGGTCACTTTGTGTCACTGACGTCAATCTGAGCAAATTATTTCAAAAGCCGAATTAACAAAATAACACATAGGAAGTGTGTGTGTGTGCGTGCGCAGGTGTGCACTCACCTGACCGGGTCTGTTTTGTAGATGCGGGCGATCTCAGGTACTAGCGGGTCGTCAGGGTTCGGGTCACATAACAGAGAACAAATGGACAAAAGGACTGAGGAGACAGAAGCACAGACACACTCTGATTGGCTGACTGCAGTGATGATGTCACACAGGTGTGACCACTGCTTTCATTTACCCTTACCCTGTTGTCTCCCTCTGTGTTTGCTCCTCCCCCTGCAGCCCATGTCGCCATAGCAACAAATGATTTAGCAGGTGTGAGTGACTCAGCGTGATTGACCTGTGGTTAAGCCCCGCCCCCAAAGTCCCCCTGTCAGCAGCTAACAGCAGAGTTTTATTAAAAGGTAAGATTTGATTGAAGTGAACGATGTTTTTTTTCTCCGTTGGTCACATGACCTGTTAGCAATTAGCCGACATTAGCTTTGACCTGTAGTGAGGAGAAGAAGAAGAAGAAGAAGAAGAAGATGTTTCCTCACCTTTAGAGATGGTTAATGCTGGAGACCACTGAGATCTCAGGATGTCCAGACAGATGCTGCCGTTACTGTTGATGTTTGGATGATAAATTCTGGTCGTGAAGGCAACCTGAAGGACAGGAAACACAATGTTCAGAGACCTGAACGCACCGTCAGACACCACAGTGTGTCTCTGTGTCCACGCTCAAATACTTTTCAAAATAAATGTCCCCACATCCGTTTATCCATGCTAAAATACAACTCCTTAGTTTTCAAAATAAGAGTCCCACTTTCTATTCATTCACACTATGTCACAACCTGAGTTTTCAAAATAAAAGTGAGCTTCTGTAAACTGTAAAAGTGTGTAGTCATGTGGACTTTAGTTGTAACCATGGCAACAGTGAATAAATAAACAAAAACATCAGTCAAATAAGAAGTGGTCAGAAACAGTGATGCGTTCACTGACCTTGGGAGGTTTGAAGGGATAATCTGTAGGAAAATGAATAGTGAGGAAAAAAACTCCGCTCTGGTACGGACTGTCAGTCTGAAACACACACACACACAATTATTATGACTCAACGTTAACACATGAAAACGTCACTTTGTGAGTTGTGTGGTGATGATGGTGATGACGATGATGATGATGATGATGATGATGATACTCACAGGCCCCATGATCGTCGCCTGCCAGTGAAACACTGAGGAAAAACAACAGAGACGTTAGTGAAGCGGAGGAAACCTGAGGGTCAGAGTGTGAGACAGAAGTTAAAGGTCTCACTGTCGTCGCCCACGGGTCCAGCTGAGCACTGAGTGGGAGGATCTCTGGACAGATCGGTGAGCTCCTGCACAGGAAGAGCTGCATCAACACTTCACAATAAAAGAGCTTCTAACGCGTCAACACTTCAGGAAAATAATCATGAGCAGCCGTTCTTTACGGTGCCTTTTATTGTGAAAACTGGTCCAATCGCTCCCGATATATCGTTATCTGTATCAGCAGAAAGTCCGACATCGTACATCCCGACTCTAGTTACTTACTCTTCTTCACGACCCCAGGAATCTGAATGTCAATTTAAAAATGATCATTGTTAATAGAGATGCACGATATTGGACTTTTTGCCGATATATCGGTCGTTCTTGGGCCGATAATCGACACCGACATATACACACACGTCTTTATTTAGTCTGTTCTGTAGTGAAATTATCATCATATGTGAAATATCTTCACTGTGCAAAAACAAACATTAAATACCAGCTGTAGAGGGCGCTAGCACAGACGTCGATATCTGCTGATACTGACTCCATAATTATCATGGTGTGTATTTTCAACGCACGTCAAATATCGTTAATGAAAGACGTTTTTACAACAGTAAGATTTGCTGACGTAATAATCTTTGACAAACACACGTTTCTTGTATTGTAATGAAAATACGAAGCTAACGCAGACACACTACAGACACGCGCCCCCGCAGTGTGACCGTAAAGATCGTAAAATGACACGCAGACGTGATATTTGTGCGGGTTTCACATGTTGTTTTGATGAGAATGATTCCACAGTTCACCGCGCAGCTAACGCTACGAGCTAACAGGCGAACACACACACACACACAATGAACCTGCGCTCATTAAACTCACAAAATAAACGTTCGTTACCTTTGAAATTCTTTTATACGCCATCGTGTGATGATGAAGGAGCAGCTGTCTGTCAAAGAGGAAGAGGAGGAGGAGGAGGAGGGTGAGATAACTAGGTGACGCTAACTAACTAGCATCTAGGAGCCTGTTAGCTGTTGTAGCGCGGAGCTAACTAGCTTGCCTGTACGCACACACACACACACGGAGGGAGCTGCGGTTTAAAGTGCGACGTTCTGTGTGTTTTCCTCCTAATCCTCGTGTTTTCTCTCCGGTTTCGGTTTCGGTGAAGACACGGTGGACTCTCCGCGGCGTCAGCCCGGACTTCAGCTGCTGACACCGACGACAGGAGACACCGCAGCGGCTCAAAATGTCTTCCGTATCACAGCTGTCTGTCAGAACACCGGGGACACGAGGTCTCACTCTGACGCAGAAAAACACAGCAGCGGGGGAACAGGAGGTCTCACTCTGACACACAGACTGTTCCAGGCAAAGCAGGTGATCACTCACTCACTCACTCACTCACTCACTCGATAGATAGATGGATGGATAGATGGATGGATGGATGGATGGATGGATAGATAGATAGATAGATAGATGACTCGTCTTTCTGCTCCTCTTCATTCAAGTTTTTTGGGGGTTTCTTTGATTTTTTGAGGAATTAAGTCAGAATAAATGAATAAGCTGTGAGTTATCAGGCTAACTTCTTCATCCTCTCATCCATGGATGAATCAGTGAGGGCTGAGTTCCTCTAACATAGTTGTCACATTGTTTCTGCTGTGTCACATATCCTGCGTTCCATTTGTAGTTGGAACTCGGAAATTATGAGGTATTTCAAACTCAGAACTGTGTGTGTGTGTGTGTGTGTCAGAGCTGGAACAGTGTTCATGTGCAGTTGCAGCCAGCAGGTGTCACTGTCTGTCCACTGGTCAGTGTGTGCTGACAGTGAGCAGCTGATGTCAGACAGACAGACAGACAGACAGACAGACAGACAGACATGACTTTTCTCTTCTCCTTTTCTTATTATTTGAGTTATAGCTGAAGTTTTTATTGACTTCACTTTATTTAACTTTAAACTGATTGAGTTTCCAATGCTTTTCTTTGTGAGAGGCTGTGATGCTGTGAGTGACCAGCAGGAGGCAGCAGAGGCTCATGTTTGACCTGACGTGGTGCAGCACTCACACACAGAGGAGCAGAGGTTTGTCCTCTGCAGGCTTCTGTAGCTCAGTGGAGCGGAGAGACACAGAGACACAGAGACGGAGACAGAGCCGGAGACAGAGCCGCCGGGGCCCTGAGACCAAAACAAAGAGGATGGATTTCAGTGTGAAGACTAAAACCTTCCTAAATCAGTTAGTCGTGAGCTCGACCTGACCTCTAATCTGCTCATCCGGCCTTTGAAGCGTGTGCAGCTTGGTGTGCAGCTCAGGGGGAGGGAAACTGATCGTCCACATGTCCTCGCTTAAGTGACTAAATGCCCCGAGGTGACGCGCAGACACACACACAGCTGGACGAGGTACAAACACTCCTGACTCTGTCTCTGCTGTGAGACAGTGAGACACACACACAGACAGACACACAGACACACAGACAGACAGACAGACAGACAGCTGCTCTGCTCAGACCACCTCAGTCGAGTTCGACACAAGTCCAAGACCAGAGTCTGGACCGTCAAGTACAGAGACAGACCTGGGACTGTCCTCTCTGTCCTTTACCTGTGCGTGTTCATGTACTCACAGTGAGCGGCTGATGTTTGCATGAACGTCATGATCACATGAATAAACGTCAGTGTGTCACTGTTACACTGCAGCAAACGCACAAACTGTGGGCTTGTGAAACCTGGTGTTTCTCAGTGGATTTATCACTGTGTGTGTGTGTGTGTGTGGGCAGAGTGGAGATCAGTGTGACCCTCTGAGCCTCTTGAACCCTGCTCCCCGTCCTCCTTCAGCTCTGCTTCTCATTAACACTTCTTTTCTCTGGGAGCTGAGAGCAGATCATCACACTGGAGCTCGTCCACCAACAAACACAAGCAGCGGCTCCTTCATTAAAGCTGGAGCTGAGACAGAAAGAGTCTCACGCTCTCCTCGTGACAATGAAGAGCTGCTTCACTGAAGACACTGAAGACACTGAAGACGCTGATCTTCAGTGTCTTCAGTGTCTTCAGTGTCTTCAGCGTCTTCAGTGAAGATCATCTTCAGCATCTTCAGCGTCTTCAGCGTCTTCAGCGTCTTCACGGAGACAAAAGCTTGTTGTTATTTTAAAAACTTCAGCGCTTCAGTGAAGAACACAAACCTGAGCCTGTGAAACTCTCATGAAACAAAGTTCATTAAACGATACAATAAAGCGGCAGGATGTGATGTGAGCGCCCCCTGCTGCTGAAGGAGGAAAAACAGCAACTAAATCTATGGCTACGTCACATGATCACGTCTTTATCTCACTGTTAAACTGAAGTTTGTAAACCACTCCCTCTCCCACACACACACACACACACACACACACACACACACACACACACACACACAGCTGCCTCCATCACTCACTTCTAAACGGCTTTTAAAATCAAACATTAAGTTTTATCCCAGTGACACAGAGTGACCACACGAGGCAGCAGAGGAGCAGCAGCTCCTGTGTCCCTGCAGCTTAAATCACTGGTTTTCTCCAGGAGGTTTGGTGTGAGAGAGTGAGTCTCAGTTTCTGCTCGTCTAAACACAGTCCCACAGTTTTCAAAATAAAAGTCATAGCTTCTATTTATCTACACTAACACGGCCGCACAGTTTTCAAAATAAAAGTCATAGCTTCTATTTATCTACACTAACACGGCCCCACAGTTTTCAAAATAAAAGTCATAGCTTCTATTTATCTACACTAACACGGTCCCACAGTTTTCAAAATAAAAGTCATAGCTTCTATTTATCTACACTAACACGGCCCCACAGTTTTCAAAATAAAAGTCATAGCTTCTATTTATCACACTAACACGGTCCCACAGTTTTCAAAATAAAAGTCATAGCTTCTATTTATCTACACTAACACGGCCCCACAGTTTTCAAAATAAAAGTCATAGTTTCTATTTATCTACACTAACACGGCCCCACAGTTTTCAAAATAAAAGTCAGAGTTTCAATTTATCTACACTAACACGGCCCCACAGTTTTCAAAATAAAAGTCATAGTTTCTATTTATCTACCCTAACACGGCCGCACAGTTTTCAAAATAAAAGTCATAGCTTCTATTTATCTACACTAACACGGCCGCACAGTTTTCAAAATAAAAGTCATAGCTTCTATTTATCTACACCAACACGGCCGCACAGTTTTCAAAATAAAAGTCATACTTCTATTTATCTACATTAACACAGCCGCACAGTTTTCAAAATAAAAGTCATAGTTTCTATTTATCTACACTAACACGGCCCCACATTTTTCAAAATAAAAGTCATAGTTTCTATTTATCTACACTAACACGGCCCCACATTTTTCAAAATAAAAGTCATAGTTTCTATTTATCCACACTAACACGGCCCCACAGTTTTCAAAATAAAAGTCATAGTTTCAATTTATTTACACTAACACAGCCGCACAGTTTTCAAAATAAAAGTCATAGTTTCTATTTGTCTACACTAACACGGCCCTACAGTTTTCAA
>NC_081147.1:465189-472689 GCF_958295425.1 Solea solea | reverse complement strand
GCCTCTTCACGATCCCCCGCCGCCTCGCTCTTTATACTCTCGTTTTAACGTCTTCAAAGACTCAAAGTCCTCTAAAGACTTTTTAAAAACTTCCTGCATCTAAATCTCATTAAGAGCATGCTAACGCTAACGCTAACACAGAGAGAAACTGTTAAAGTTCACTGAAGATGATTTTTAAATTAAAACAATCATGAAATAAATCTCTAACACTTTAGATTATTGAGATTATGGAGATTATAAATACTCTCTCCAATAAATCTCATGTAAAAAGATCCCGGACTCTCATCGCGTCCATGATCGCTAACGTTAGCAACTGTGTTAGCGTATGTGACCTTACTCGGCCGAGGTGTGGAGGAGAGGGACACAGAGGCGGCTAAAACCTTTTCAAAATAAAACCCTCATTTTCTGTTGGTCCACACTGAAACCTTTTCAAAATAAAACCCTAATTTTCTGTTTGTCCACACTAAAACCTTTTCAAAATAAAACCCTCATTTTCTGTTGGTCCACACTAAAACCTTTTCAAAATAAAACCCTCATTTTCTGTTGGTCCACACTGAAACCTTTTCAAAATAAAACCCTCATTTTCTGTTGGTCCACACTGAAACCTTTTCAAAATAAAACCCTCATTTTCTGTTGGTCCACACTGAAACCTTTTCAAAATAAAACCCTCATTTTCTGTTGGTCCACACTAAAACCTTTTCAAAATAAAACCCTCATTTTCTGTTGGTCCACACTAAAACATTTTCAAAATAAAACACTCATTTTCTGTTGGTCCACACTAAAACCTTTTCAAAATAAAACCCTCATTTTCTGTTGGTCCACACTAAAACCTTTTCAAAATAAAACCCTCATTTTCTGTTGGTCCACACTAAAACCTTTTCAAAATAAAACCCTCATTTTCTGTTGGTCCACACTAAAACCTTTACAAAATAAAACCCTCATTTTCTGTTTGTCCACACTAAAACCTTTTCAAAATAAAACCCTCATTTTCTGTTGGTCCACACTGAAACCTTTTCAAAATAAAACCCTCATTTTCTGTTTGTCCACACTAAAACCTTTTTAAAATAAAACCCTCATTTTCTGTTGGTCCACACTAAAACCTTTTCAAAATAAACCCTCATTTTCTGTTGGTCCACACTAAAACCTTTTCAAAATAAAACCCTCATTTTCTGTTGGTCCACACTAAAACCTTTTCAAAATAAAACCCTCATTTTCTGTTGGTCCACACTAAAACATAACCCTAGCCCCATTTCTTTTTAATTTGCACCAAATTAAATTTAAATTTATTAAATTTAATTTGCCCTCTGCTTTCAAAATAAAAGCCTTCGATTCTCAGACACAAAATTAAAAGTCTCTGTTTCCACAAGTTACAAGTTTTATCCAAAACACAAACTCATAGTTTTCAAAATCAAGGTTTATTTTCCCACAGATTCTTCATCATCGATGATGATGATGAAGGTCACACACACACACACACTGCAGCTGAGGTGAATTAAGGTGACGTTTAGAACAGGATGGAGATGAAGGTGTGTCTCCTCCTCCTCTTGGAGGGGGGTGTGTGTGTGTTATGTGGGGGTTGTTGGGGAAAGAAGTGTCTCTACCAGCTGCATGGCAAAATAAAAGCCCCTCCCCTTCCTGTTCAGCGGTACAAAGGATGAAAGGGTGAGTCCTGCTGGGTGGCACCGGCTCCAGGTGACCACAGCAACCTGACCAGCTCGCCGCACTGCCCCCTCCCTCCCGGCGCTGTATAGAGCTCATTTAAAGAGCCCGGGAGGGGGCGGGGCCTGTTTTTGAACCCGACCACATAATCTCAGGCTTGGAGCGTCGCACACAATGGAGCCGGTCTGAAGGTGGCACCGCAGAGGCCGGGCCCTAACTAGCAGTTTGAGCTCTCTGGGTCTAATAATAATACGGCGAGCTCCAGTTACACGTCGAGGCTGAATGGGGGTCGTCTCGCACAGGACGTCTCCCAGGACGTCTCACAGGACGTCTCACAGGACGAAGATTTAAGGTTTTATTTCCTTTACACGTACGGTTCACTAATATTTATCACAAGAGAAAACGTCTTTGTCTCAGTGTGAGACAGACTTTACCACAGGAAAGTGAAGTTTGTGAACCACTCACTCTCCCACACCAAAGCCCACAGAGTGATTAGCTGCTGCTCCTCTGCTGCCTCGTGTGGTCACTTTGTGTCACTGAGGTCAAACTGAACAAAGGATTTCAAACAGTGAAGAGACAAAATCAGACATTTGAACTTGGTGATGTGTGTGTGTGTGTGTGTGTGTGTGTGTGTCTCACAGTGAGATGAAGTCGTCGTGAACTCGGTTGATTTGAATAAAAGCTGTTTTTTAAAGGAACATTTCCACTTTTTTACTCGTCAGTAATCCTGTTTCAGACGTCTTTGATGACAGCAGGTGTTTACTCTGCACGTGCTCAGTGATGCGTCACATGACATCACATGTCTGTTCAGAGTGATGATCTTCGGCTGATGCCCCCCCCCCGTTGGCATCAGAGAGGTAATTATGGCAGGTTTCCAGCTCCCAGTGGAACTAATGTGATGAAATCTCAGAAAGAGACAGAGACGAGGACAAAGAGGCAGAAATGTAGCCGGGGGTGAAGAGCTGTGTGTGTGTGTGTGTGGGGGGGGGGGGGGGGGGGGGCAAGGCAACAAGTGCCTTTCGGGGGGGCTTTTTTTGTGGGGGGGCCTAATGGGATTTTCCAAGGAGCTTTGCCAGATCTGCTGCCTTCATTCAGGATTCAGGATCAGTCTTTTGGCTGCCAGGCGGCACACTTCTGCCCCACACACACACACACACACGCACGCACGCACACACACACACACACGCACACGCGCACACACTCTCTGGTGTCAGAGGTCATCCGACCTGGACTCAGCTCCAGGTTTCTGTGACATCAAGTTTTTCTGTCCAAACCCAAACTCGAGCCGAACTCGACAAACAAGTTTGTTACCTTGAGTTATTGAGTTATTGAGTTATTGAGTTATTCCGTTATTTAGTTATTTAGTTATTTAGTTATTGAGTTATTGAGTTATTGACGTATTGAGTTATTCCGTTATTCCGTTATTCCGTTATTTAGTTATTTAGTTATTGAGTTATTGAGTTATTCCGTTATTTAGTTATTTAGTTATTTAGTTATTGAGTTATTGACGTATTGAGTTATTGAGTTATTCAATTATTTAATTATTGACTTATTGAGTTATTCAGTTATTCAGTTATTCAGTTATTCAGTTATTGAATTATTGAGTTATTCAGTTATTTAGTTATTTAGTTATTGACGTATTGAGTTATTCAGTTATTCAGTTATTTAGTTATTCAGTTATTTAGTTATTGACGTATTGAGTTATTCAGTTATTCAGTTATTGAGTTATTGACGTATTGAGTTATTCAGTTATTTAGTTATTGACGTATTGAGTTATTCAGTTATTGAGTTATTGAATTATTTAGTTATTGAGTTATTGATTTATTTAGTTATTGAGTTATTGCGTTATTGAGTTTTTGACTTATTTAGTTATTGAGTTATTCAGTTTTTTAAATATTGACTTATTTAGTTATTGAGTTATTCAGTTTTTTAAATATTGACTTATTTAGTTATTGAGTTATTCAGTTATTGAAATATTGAGTTATTGAGTTATTCAATTATTTAATTATTGACTTATTGAGTTATTCAGTTATTGAGTTATTTAGTTATTCAGTTATTGAGTTATGTAGTTATTGCGCTATTTAGTTATTGACTTATTTAGTTATTGAGTTATTGCGTTATTGAGTTATTGACTTATTTAGTTATTGAGTAATTCAGTTATTGAAATATTGACCTATTTAGTTATTGAGTTATTCAATTATTTAATTATTGACTTATTCAGTTATTCAGTTATTGAGTTATTTAGTTATTGAGTTATTTAGTTATTCAGTTATTTAATTATTTAATTATTGACTTATTGAGTTATTCAGTTATTGACTTATTTAGTTAATGAGTTATTGAGTTATTTAGTTATTGAGTTATTGAGTTATTGAGTTATTGACTTATTTAGTTAATGAGTTATTGAGTTATTTAGTTATTCAGTTATTGAGTTATTCAGTTATTGACTTATTGAGTTATTGAGTTATTGAGGTATTGAGTTATTGACTTATTGAGTTATTTAGTTATTGAGTTATTGAGTTATTGAGGTATTGAGGTATTGAGGTATTCAGTTACTGAGTTACTGAGTTATTGAGTTATTGAGTTATTGAGGTATTGAGTTATTGAGTTATTGAGTTATTGTTTGAGTATGTTTGTGATGTTGAGTTTTTGCAGTCTCTGTGTTTTAAATCTTTTAAAGAGTCAAAGTTCAAGTGTGAGACCAGAAAAAGTCAAAGTCTTAAAGTTTTGACTTAAGGAGTTAGGATTGAGCCACGGTGGATCAGTGGTGAGGGGAATGTTGAGGGTTCAATACCTTGCAGCGTGTGAATGTGTGAACACTGGAGTGTTATATAAATACAGACCATAATAGCAACTCGTCTTCTTCTGGTTTGATTTGGTCGTAGAGGAAATGTAGTGGAGTAAAAGTACAAGTTACTAGAGGGTATAAATAACAAAGTACCTCAGTAAAGTAACAAAGTATTTGTACTTTACTGAGGTACTTTGTTACTTTACAACACTGGTACACACACACACACACACACACACACACACAGAGTTGTCCATACTTGTGATCATGCTTTGAACTCTCAGGCCACCGTACCGAGCTCTGCTGGAAAACGACACCGAGCACAGAAGCTGCTGCAGGTCACAGAAGCCTGACCGCTGCCAGTTGTCGAGTTGACCTCTGACCTTTCCTCTGACCTGTGAGGAGCAGGGGGGCGGAGTCTCTGTCAGCACAGGAGGAGGAGACACAGTTTAAATTCTTCACGTTTGATCCAGAATGAAAATCACGGATTTAGAGGAGAAGAATGAAGGTCAAAGGTCACATGTTTTTCCTTCTTTATTGATCATGTGATTGTAATAATAATAATAATAATTATTGTTATTATTTTGTTTCCTGCAGAGAAGCAGAGCAGCTGATTGGTCGTTAATCCCGTTACGCCTGAACGCACCTCAGGTGAGCCACTGAGCCTGTGCTGCCTTCAGGTACCTCAAGCTGTGACCTCTGACCTCACTCAACAGGAAGTGAGTGTGTGGGTTCAAATGTACGCGACCGCCTGATCCCCGAGGATTTGACTCTGAAGGGTTTGAAGTCTGCAGGCGACCTTTGACCTCCAGGACACTTTGTAGCCAAAGAACAAGAACAAGAGTCACAGTGAGGAAATCATATTCTCTGTGTGTGTGTGTGTGTGTGTGTGTGTGTGTGTGTGTGTGCAGTGGTCGTCATGGAGACCAAAACTTCCTCCTAAAACCATCATTTATCAAGTTACTTTTTTCCTGACACACACACACACACACACACACACACACACACATTCATGACTTGAAGGGACATTGACCCATTGACTTACATTCATTTTCTGGAGACTTAATCTAACCTTAACTACAATTACTACTGGCCTAATCCTAACCCTAATCCTAACCTTAAAACATATCTTCACCTTAAAATCTAGTCATTTACATAAGTCCCCACAAGGAAACAAGTCCCCATAATGTGAGTGTGTGAACAGGTTTAGGTCCCCACAACATTAGTAATACCTGGGCACGCAGACACACACACACACAGTGTCAGCGGCAGTGAGTGATGCTGCAGCTTCAGCAGGTGCAGAGTTTCATCTGAGTGTAAAGAAGATAAAGTGAGAGATTAATGAGACACCTGTGTGTGTGTGTGTGTGTGTGTGTGTGTGTGTGTGTGCATGTGTGTGTGTGTGTGATCAATAACAGACAGGTGTGTTTGACCTGCTGCTTCAACATCTTCACTGTTCCTTTAAAACATGAATACGTTCATAGATGAACAAATGAAAACATGTCAATCAAAGCCTAAAGAACACATTTATTCCGTTAGTTTTACTTTGATGTGATGAAGTTTCATCACAAACTAAAAACACACATTTAGTAAAAGTGTGTTTTTACCGTAAAAAAATAAAAAGACTTTATTCAACTCTAAACCTTTTTTTATTGTTTTTCCTCAAACACATTTACTGCAGCGCTCTCTCTCTCTCTCCATCTCTCTCCCTCTCTCTGTGTGTGATCTGGATTAAGGATTAAGCAGCAGGGATTATCTCCCCCTCTCTCTTGGATCTTGTCGTGTCTCGTGCGACTGTGTTCGTGTTCGTCACACGAGAGCCGCACACGTCTGTCTGTGAGGGGGCGGAGTCCGGCCGCTGCTAACGTTATCTTTCAGTTTCAGTGAAAAGGATTCAAATTAAAATGAAGATTAGGATTAAAATCCTTCATCAGAATAAAACACAAAAACACAGCTTTAAACTCTGATTTTATCATTTATAACTTGTATCACTGTGTGTTTGATGACAATAATCCACAATAATCTACTGTCAAAATCTAATAGAAACATAAACACACTGGATTATCCTGTAATCTGATGTTTTATCATAATATTGAATTTCTCTGTAATTAAATGTGTAAATAATAATCTGATGAAACAATAAAATCAGGTCAGTTTCATAGAAACTAGGATGACATCATAACATCACTGTTAACCTGAGAAAATCCAGGATTGTTTTAATGATTTCAACCAGAAATATTCACATTTAAGAAGCTGAAAAATCACAGAAAAACAATGATTATTCATTATTTGATTTGAAAGAATCGTTTTATTCAAGTCACTGACAGTTTAGTTTGTACTTAGTTAATTAGCGAATAAGTGATTCTTTGTTGATAAAAACCTGAATGGACTGAAGAGTTAAACCAGATTAAAACATTTGACTTCACCTCTGCTGCTGAATTGAGTGAAGAGAGGGAGGGGCATAATGCTGGGATTATTCTAAACCTGAGATCATTTTAAACCTGAGATTATGATCATGTTGATAAAGTGAGATGTTTTTAAATTGAAATTATTTTCATGTTGGTAATGTGAGATTATTAATTTGAATTTATTTATTTAGTTAAAGTCAGATTATTTAGTTAAAGTCAGATTATTTAATTTAAATCAGATTATTTAGTTAATGTCAGATTATTTAGTTAAAATGAGATTATTTAGTTAAAGTCAGATTATATAGTTAAAGTCAGATTATTTAATTTAAAATCAGATAATTTAGTTAAAGTCAGATTATATAGTTAAAGTCAGATTATTTAATTTAAATCAGATTATTTGGTTAAAGTCAGATTATTTAGTTAAAGTCAGATTATTTAGTTAATGTCAGATTATTTAGTTAAAATGAGATTATTTAGTTAAAGTCAGATTATATAGTTAAAGTCAGATTATTTAATTTAAAATCAGATAATTTAGTTAAAGTCAGATTATATAGTTAAAGTCAGATTATTTAATTTAAAGTCAGATTATTTAATTTAAATCAGATTATTTGGTTAAAGTCAGATTATGTAGTTAAAGTCAGATTATTG
>NC_081147.1:420189-462689 GCF_958295425.1 Solea solea | reverse complement strand
TGAACCAATTAGTGAGGAGCAGAGGTCGCAACTCGACTCTGCCCCAGGGTGAGGGGGTGAGGGGGTGAGGGGGCGGGTTTACAGGTGCAATCAGTGGCTCATGGAGGGGAGGAGGAGGAGGGGGAGGAGCGGGTGAGTCAGAGGTTATCTTGTAGAGCAGAGCAGGAACTCCCATCTGTTTACCTGCAGCAGCTCTGAGGCTCAGTTTCATGATCTGTATCTGTGGGCGGGGCCTCAGCACCTGACCCCTCCCCCCTCCTGCCTCACCTCAGCATCACTGTTGCCCACACACGGTGTGTGTGTGTGTGTGTGTGCGCATGTGTGTGTGTGCGTGTCTCCTCATGTCTGAGGGTCAAAGGTCAGCAGGTCGACAGGTAGAAGTGGACGGTGAAGGACTCTTACAGCTGAGTGAAGAGAGCAGTGATGAGGAGGAGCAGTCTGTCACCTCTGCTACACACACACACACACTGCCCTGGGGCAGGTGGGGGGGGGGGGGGCAGTTAGTTTCCCTTTAAAAGACCACAGAAGCAGAACAGAGTCACAGGAAAGTGTCAATCAAGAGGGCATTCAAGCAACTCACACACATGCACATGCGCACATGCACACTCACACACATGCACACATGCACACTCACACACATGCACACATGCACACACATGCACACACTGTTTCATCAGCAAAACAGCAACAATGATGACATCATCAGATCAATAAACTGATATGTCAATCAATGATGTAACAATCAGTCATCACAGTGTGTGTGCTGCAGGTCATCACTGTTATGCTCCGCCCCCTTCACCTCCACTCTCCTTTCCTTTCTCCTTCCCTCTGTTTCCTCTCCTCTCTCCTCAGTAACAGAATTATTAAAAAATAATAATATATTTGAGTTTTTCTCTGCAGGAACAGGAACCTCTTCAGGACCTGGACCGCAGGGTCTTCAGGTTCTGGACCACAGTGTCTGGGGCGTCAGGTGGATTCAACTCACCTGCTGTGATGACAGGTGAGATGTTTGATTCACCTGCACATTCACACTGATTCAAACCAGATTCAAACCAGATTTCAACTGGATTCAAACCAGATTTCAACTGGATTCAAACCAGATTCAAACCTGATTTGAACCCCATTCAAACCTGATTTGAACCCCATTCAAACCTGATTAAACCAGATTTAAACTGGATTCAAACCAGATTTCAACTGGATTCAAACCAGATTTAAACTGGATTCAAACCCGATTCAAACCTGATTCAAACCAGATTTAAACTGGATTCAAACCAGATTTAAACTGGATTCAAACCAGATTTAAACTGGATTCAAACCTGATTCAAACCAGATTTAAACTGGATTCAAACCCGATTCAAACCCGATTCAAACCTGATTCAAACCAGATTTCACCTGAGTGACTCGTCAGTCATTTGATTAAAATCATGTTGGACATTAAAACAATATTATTTGATTTGAATTTTAAATGAACTTATATTTAAATTGCGTCATAAATCTGAACGTGTTCATCAAATGTTTTTTATAAGTCAGTGTTTCCTCTGTGAGCAGAGACTGTGGGAGGTTTGAGGAGGAGGAGGAGGAGGAGGAGGAGGAGGAGGAGGAGGAGGTCTGTGGTGGTCTGTGGGCCTCGGGGTGGGCACTCGTCTGAAAGGAACAAGTCAAGAGAAACCAAGTGAAGTCCTGTCTCTGTCCTCGCACAAACAGGACAGACAAAAGGAAACTCTTCCTCTTCCTCCTCCTCCTGTTGTCACACAAACAAACCTCTTCTTCATGTGGCCGCTGGAGCGTCTTCATCCTCTCACTCTCTGCGCCTTCACCCTCAGGTTTCCACCACAGTCATGTGATGAATAAGTGACAGGCGATGGACACGTCCTCTTCTGGAGGCAACAGAGAGACAAGTGGACACTTGAAGAGTGTTTGTCGTCGCCTGTGTTTGAAAAGTCTGGACTTTCACTTTCACTCTCTGTTCTTATATGAGAGGCTCGATTTTAGCTACGTCACATGACCGCGTCTTTATCTACGTCACATGACCGTGTCTTTATCTACGTCACATGACCGCGTCTTTATCTACGTCACATGATCGCGTCTTTATCTACGTCACATGATCGTCTTTATCTACGTCACATGACCGCGTCTTTATCTACGTCACATGACCGTGTCTTTATCTACGTCACATGACCGTGTCTTTATCTACGTCACATGACCGCGTCTTTATCTACGTCACACGATCGAGTCTTTATCTACGTCACATGATCGTCTTTATCTACGTCACATGACCGCGTCTTTATCTACGTCACATGACCGCGTCTTTATCTACGTCACACGATCGAGTCTTTATCTACGTCACATGATCGTCTTTATCTACGTCACATGACCGCGTCTTTATCTACGTCACATGATCGTCTTTATCTACGTCACATGACCGCGTCTTTATCTACGTCACATGACCGCGTCTTTATCTACGTCACATGACCGCGTCTTTATCTACGTCACATGACCGTGTCTTTATCTACGTCACATGATCGCGTCTTTATCTACGTCACATGATCGTCTTTATCTACGTCACATGACCGCGTCTTTATCTACGTCACATGACCGCGTCTTTATCTACGTCACATGACCGCGTCTTTATCTACGTCACACGATCGAGTCTTTATCTACGTCACATGATCGTCTTTATCTACGTCACATGACCGCGTCTTTATCTACGTCACATGATCGTCTTTATCTACGTCACATGACCGCGTCTTTATCTACGTCACATGACCGCGTCTTTATCTACGTCACATGACCGCGTCTTTATCTACGTCACATGATCGTCTTTATCTACGTCACATGACCGCGTCTTTATCTACGTCACATGATCGAGTCTTTATCTACGTCACATGATCGTCTTTATCTACGTCACATGACCGCGTCTTTATCTACGTCACATGACCGCGTCTTTATCTACGTCACATGATCGTCTTTATCTACGTCACATGATCGCGTCTTTATCTACGTCACATGACCGCGTCTTTATCTACGTCACATGATCGCGTCTTTATCTACGTCACATGATCGTCTTTATCTACGTCACATGATCGTCTTTATCTACGTCACATGACCGCGTCTTTATCTACGTCACATGATCGCGTCTTTATCTACGTCACATGACCGCGTCTTTATCTACGTCACATGATCGTCTTTATCTACGTCACATGACCGCGTCTTTATCTACGTCACATGACCGCGTCTTTATCTACGTCACATGACCGCATCTTTATCTATGTCACATGATCGAGTCTTTATCTACGTCACATGACCGCGTCTTTATCTACGTCACATGATCGTCTTTATCTACGTCACATGACCGCATCTTTATCTATGTCACATGATCGAGTCTTTATCTACGTCACATGATCGCGTCTTTATCTACGTCACATGATCGAGTCTTTATCTACGTCACATGACCGCGTCTTTATCTACGTCACATGATCGTCTTTATCTACGTCACATGATCGTCTTTATCTACGTCACATGACCGCGTCTTTATCTACGTCACATGATCGAGTCTTTATCTACGTCACATGATCGCGTCTTTATCTACGTCACATGATCGAGTCTTTATCTACGTCACATGATCGCGTCTTTATCTACGTCACATGATCGAGTCTTTATCTACGTCACATGACCGCGTCTTTATCTACGTCACATGACCGCGTCTTTATCTACGTCACATGACCGCGTCTTTATCTACGTCACATGATCGCGTCTTTATCTACGTCACATGACCGCGTCTTTATCTACGTCACATGATCGCGTCTTTATCTACGTCACATGATCGTCTTTATCTACGTCACATGATCGTCTTTATCTACGTCACATGACCGCGTCTTTATCTACGTCACATGATCGCGTCTTTATCTACGTCACATGACCGCGTCTTTATCTACGTCACATGATCGTCTTTATCTACGTCACATGACCGCGTCTTTATCTACGTCACATGACCGCGTCTTTATCTACGTCACATGACCGCATCTTTATCTATGTCACATGATCGAGTCTTTATCTACGTCACATGACCGCGTCTTTATCTACGTCACATGATCGTCTTTATCTACGTCACATGACCGCATCTTTATCTATGTCACATGATCGAGTCTTTATCTACGTCACATGATCGCGTCTTTATCTACGTCACATGATCGAGTCTTTATCTACGTCACATGACCGCGTCTTTATCTACGTCACATGATCGTCTTTATCTACGTCACATGATCGTCTTTATCTACGTCACATGACCGCGTCTTTATCTACGTCACATGATCGAGTCTTTATCTACGTCACATGATCGCGTCTTTATCTACGTCACATGATCGAGTCTTTATCTACGTCACATGATCGCGTCTTTATCTACGTCACATGATCGAGTCTTTATCTACGTCACATGACCGCGTCTTTATCTACGTCACATGATCGAGTCTTTATCTACGTCACATGACCGCGTCTTTATCTACGTCACATGACCGCGTCTTTATCTACGTCACATGATCGTCTTTATCTACGTCACATGACCGCGTCTTTATCTACGTCACATGACCGCGTCTTTATCTACGTCACATGACCGCGTCTTTATCTACGTCACATGATCGTCTTTATCTACGTCACATGACCGCGTCTTTATCTACGTCACATGACCGCGTCTTTATCTACGTCACATGACCGCGTCTTTATCTACGTCACATGATCGTCTTTATCTACGTCACATGATCGCGTCTTTATCTATGTCACATGACCGCGTCTTTATCTACGTCACATGACCGCGTCTTTATCTACGTCACATGATCGCGTCTTTATCTACGTCACATGATCGCGTCTTTACGTCACATGATCGCGTCTTTATCTACGTCACATGATCGTGTCTTTATCTACGTCACATGATCGCGTCTTTATCTACGTCACATGATCGCGTCTTTATCTCAGTCACATGATCGCGTCTTTATCTACGTCACATGATCGCGTCTTTACGTCACATGATCGCGTCTTTATCTACGTCACATGATCGTCTCTTTATCTACGTCACATGACCGCGTCTTTATCTACGTCACATGATCGCGTCTTTATCTCAGTCACATGATCGCGTCTTTATCTACGTCACATGATCGCGTCTTTATCTACGTCACATGATCGTGTCTTTATCTACGTCACATGATCGCGTCTTTATCTACGTCACATGATCGCGTCTTTATCTCAGTCACATGATCGCGTCTTTATCTACGTCACATGATCGCGTCTTTACGTCACATGATCGCGTCTTTATCTACGTCACATGATCGTCTCTTTATCTACGTCACATGACCGCGTCTTTATCTACGTCACATGATCGTCTTTATCTACGTCACATGATCGCGTCTTTATCTACGTCACATGACCGCGTCTTTATCTACGTCACATGATCGAGTCTTTATCTACGTCACATGACCGCGTCTTTATCTACGTCACATGATCGTCTTTATCTACGTCACATGACCGCATCTTTATCTATGTCACATGATCGAGTCTTTATCTACGTCACATGATCGCGTCTTTATCTACGTCACATGATCGCGTCTTTATCTACGTCACATGATCGCGTCTTTATCTACGTCACATGACCGCGTCTTTATCTACGTCACATGATCGCGTCTTTATCTACGTCACATGATCGCGTCTTTAGCTACGTCACATGATCGCGTCTTTATCTACGTCACATGATCGCGTCTTTATCTACGTCACATGATCGCGTCTTTAGCTACGTCACATGATCGCGTCTTTATCTACGTCACATGATCGCGTCTTTATCTACGTCACATGATCGCGTCTTTACCTACGTCACATGATCGTCTTTATCTACGTCACATGCTCGCGTCTTTACCTACGTCACATGACAGAAGTCTGTAAACACTCACTCTCCCACACCAAAGCCCAAAGAGAATATCAGTGACTTTAACATCACATGTTCCTCTGCTGCCTCCAGCGCTGCGTTCACATGTCTCTGATTTGAATGAATTTGTCATTCAGTGACTCATAGGGACTCGTAGTGACCACACGAGGCAGCAGAGGACCCGCAGCTAAAGTCCCTGGTTGTCTTGAGTTTCCTGTGTGAAAAGTGTGTCTCACTGTGAGATAAAGACACAAACGTGTTGTGAAGATACCAGAGTGTGTGTCAGCACTTCAAAAACACTGAACTGTCCCTTTAATGTTGAATAGATGAATGAAGGAGCGGAGTCATCTTTACAGAGAAAGACAAGAGGGAAAAAGCCACGAGGCTTTTGACTGCAGGAAGTCCTCCACCACACAGAGGAGGAGGAGGAGGAGGAGGAGGAGGAGGAGGAGGTGAAGTCTGCCGTAAACTGAAGGAGGAGGAGGAGGACACTGTCGAGAGCTTTAGTCTCCTCACACAAAGAAAATAAAGTGGGTTAACAAATTGAGAACAATGTGCAGGAATTTACAATGAGCTGAATGAGAGTGTGCTGCACTGTAACACAGCAGAGTGTGAGCCTCCATATCTGCATCAATCACATGATTACACACACAGAGAAGGAGGCGGAGTCACCGTAATCTGCTGTTTTACTGCGAAAAAGAGACTTTCAAGGAAATATCATTTATCTTTAGTTCACCTGTCATTTACACTCAAACAACAGGAAATCAACGCAAAGAAGGAGTTTTTTTTATTTACACATGAATTTGCTTCATAAATAAATAAATAAATAGGTAATATATAAAATTATAATTTATTTCATTTCAAATTACACTCTTATTTTGAAATTCGGTGAAATATCTTCATAAAGCTTATTGTTGCTTATTATCATGATGGAGTATTGTGATAAAAAGCAGAGATGAAAAACCATATATGGTTATTATTAATATACTGTTTTTAAAATAACAGTATATTAATAATATGGTTATTTTTAATATACTGTTTTAAAATAACAGTATATTAAAAATAACCATATATGGTTATTATTAATATACTGTTTTTAAAATAATAAGTTGAATCAAAGCAGCTCAGTCACAGGTAAATAAACATCAGCTGTTGCTAAAACAGAAGATTAACTTCAGTCTAATTGGTTTTTAAGTGTCGACAGAAGGGGAGGGGGCGGTGTCTGGGGGGCGGGGTCAGCCCACAGGTAAACAGGTAAATGAATCAGTGATAAAACAGAACATGAGTCTAATAACAAGTCGTTAACTCCAGTGCTGTCGTTACACCTGACAGCACTGGAGGTGGCGCTGTGACCAGGCCCCGCCCATGAGTATGAGTCAGCCGGGTGACATGCTAACATTAGCATGTTTTCTACATGGTTCCTCACACCTGAGGACAGGTCAAAGGTCACGGTCTCGCTGTCGACCCGGGTTCAGAGGGGAATGTTCTGTCTGAGCCAATCACAAGCTCCCGTCCAGAATCAATGTATGTGTGTGTGTGTGTGTGTGTTAATTATTGTTTTTAATAAAGTTTCTGTCATTCACTCATTCATCTGTTTGTATTGTAAAGTTTCATAATCACATGATGTATGACAAGAGTTTTAACAGAAACAGTTAACTTTGACACGTACGTTAACTTTTTATATCTACGTTAACTTTTTATATCTACGTTAATTTTTTATATCTACGTTAACTTTTATATGTACGTTAACTTTTTATATGTATGTTAACTTTTACACGTACGTTAACTTTTTATATGTATGTTAACTTTTACACGTACGTTAACTTTGGCACGTACGTTAACTTTGACACGTACGTTAACTTTTTATATGTATGTTAACTTTTACACGTACGTTAACTTTGGCACGTACGTTAACTTTGACACATACGTAAACTTAGACACGTACGTTAACTTTGACACATACGTAAACTTAGACACGTACGTTAACTTTGACACGTATGTAGTAACATTATAGCGTGACCTTTGTGTCAGTCATCGTCGTGCACAGTGACCCCGTGTGGCTCGGGCCGGCACTGCGTCATCTGTGTTTTTTATTGGCGTCTTCTTCCATCTGTCGTCCATTAACTGTAGTTAATGTAACAATAACGACCTGCTGAGGGGTCAACTTCCTGAAGCCCCGCCCCCCCGAGTGTGTGTGTGTGTGTGTTCTAATCAATATTTGTCTCTCCTCCCTGTTTTACTGCACAGACACAGACAGCAGGGGGCGACAGCCTGATCAATATGTGATGATCAGAGAAGAAGATTCACAGTGAGTACACACACACACACACACACACACACACACACGTTCCTCGTTGACATCCAATAAAATAATCGTAAGTATCTCACGTTTATAATCTGACAAACTCTGTAACCAATCAGCAGGCAGCTTTTTAAGGCCCGCCCACAAACAAAAAACAGAGTTCACTGAACCTTGTGTTGCCCGGCAACGTGAGGTCCAGACAATAATAAATCATTTTTTCAGAAGTATGAAATTCAGAAGTATGAAAATCATCCTGCTGTGTGCGCGTGCGTGTGTATGTGTGTGCGCGCGCGTGTGTGTGTGTGTGAATCTTATTAAAAGTCTCGTGGTGCGCAGGTGCACGCGGCCGTTAATCTCGTTCAATTAGCGCACGGCCCCGCGCACATCAACAATGAACCTCAGTCAGTGTCGGGCGCGCGCGTTCACCGCGTTCCCGCAGAGACGACATGAATGTGTTTGTGTGTGTGTGTGTGTGTGTAGCCCACAGCCCCGCCCCCAACAACAGAAAACATCATTATAATAATAATAATAATAATAATATAATATATTTATAATATTAAAAGACAAGTTTGTGGCGTTGCTCGTCCTCGTGCACAAAGAATCTGATCTGTGTGTGTGTGTGTGTGTGTGCTCCACACACACACACACACACACACACACACCACCTGTTCCTACTTTACAATAAATATAAACATAACAGTTTAATCTCATGTTAGTTTAATATTTTAAATCTCATTTACTCTTTTATTTAGTAAATAAATATAAATCATCTTGTTATTGTAGAGCACGTGACTGTTATTGTTGTTATAATCAGTGTTTCATGTTCTTTTATTTATTATAATTATTAACATTAAATGTTTGAGTGACAGCTGCTGTGAACGAGCCGTTAACTTATTAACATGGACGCGGTGACGTCATCGGCGGCGTCAGAACTCAAAGATTCAAACAGATTCAGTTTTTTTTATAGAAACGTTAAAACTTTATTTTGTAGAAAAAGCAAAAAAAAAAAAATAATCCCGAGTAAATAGAATAAAAATCTGTTTATGTACAAAATACAAACATCTTCATCTTCATCATCTTCATCACGTGACACAAATAAACCAACGAAATAAATTAAAAAAAGCATCAATAATCTAGAGTGGGGAGGGGGCGGGGTGTGTGGGTGAGGGGGCGGGGTCAGAATACATAATGAATGAGTTTCTTTGAGTCTTTTGTTGAAACGATTTCACGCTCAGTTCTGCTGCGAATACAAGCACTAATTATAAAATTAACTCTTCACCTCACCCTGTCACAGGATGAGAGGGTGAACACATGAGAGGGTGAACAGGGAGGGGAAAAAAGTGCAAAGGTTTTTGGAGAAAAAACAACAACAACAATAATAATAATAATAATAATAATAATAATTAGAAATAATGGAACTAAAAAACTTAAGTTATTTCTCATTTAAAATCCGTCAGAGACAAAAGTGAGGAGAATAAAAATGATCTTTAAGGCAAAGTGTGATTCATGTTCATGATGACGTCATCAGTCCTTCATCATCTGTGTCTCTGCTCTGGGACTTTTCCTCTTCTTCTTCATCATCATCATCATCATCTTCTTCTTCAGTAGATTCCCGTCACGAAGCTACGGAAGCCGAACAGCGCCTCCTGCGACAGGAATCCGCCGCGGTCCTCGTGCGTCGCGGCGGGGCTGCCCGGGCTGGAGGCGCAGTAGTCCGGGGAGGAGGAGGACGAGGAGCCGCTGGAGCTCCAGGAGCAGGCGTCGCTGCCGGGGCTCGGGGCCCCGCTGCGGAGGCCCTGGACCCCGGGCCCCAGCAGCAGGGGGCCCTCCCCGCTCTTGCCCGTCTGCAGGTCCGCGATGCGGATCGTTTCCGACAGCGCCCAGATGTAGTTGTGCGCAAAGCGCAGCGTCTCGATCTTGGTGAGTTTGGTTTCGTCGGGGAACGCGGGCAGAACCCCGCGCAGATCGTCCAGCGCGTCGTTCAGGTTGTGCATGCGGTTCCGCTCGCGGTCGTTGGCCTTGATTCTCCGGTTCTTCTTCACCACCGGCGCGGTGCCGCGGCCGCGGCGCCGCTTCTTCTGCTGCTGAGGATGATGATGGTGATGATGATGATGCTGCTGCTCGGGCTGCGGGGACGCGCAGCTGCCGCTTCTGCCGCTGCTGCTGCTGCCGCTGCCGCAGCTGCGGGAATCCTCGTCATCCGTGAGCGGGAAAAAGTCGCAGCTGTTGCTGTCAATGTCGGAGAAGACGGAGTCCATGGTTCTGAGGAGAGAGAGAGAGCGCGTGAGCACCTGTGCACGAAGCAGCGCGTGCAGAGTCATGTGCAGCTGAGGATGAGAGGATGAACTTTACCTGCAGAGGCTGAGAGTGAGGACAAGTTTGGAGCAGGAGTCTGGAGCAGGAGTTTGGCACGCGTCCTTCTGTGCGTCTTTACGCGCTTTGGATCAGCTCGTGTGAGCCGCTGAGCCTGGCACACGACCGGCCTCAGTCCGCTTATATACCGGGAGAGGCACAATGACCGGCCCCCTGCTCCTCACCCCCCTCCCCCTCCTCCCCCCTCGTGAATGGAGCGGCAGGTCTGCCCCGTGCCGCGGGAGCTGCTCATTAACATAATGACGCCTGCGGTGTTTGAGAAGCGTGCCGCTGATCAGCGCCAGCCAATCAGAGCGCGGCCACCGGCCACGCGAACGACACGCACAGACCCGCACCCGCATCCCCACCGTTCCTCTCAGACCACGCCCACTTTACTTTCAGACTTTAAAACCAAAAAAAAGAAGAAGATAAAAATAAGAAAAGAAGAAGAGTCAGTAGGAGGCCCCGCCCCCCCGCCGGGCGGAGACACGCTCCGGAGGATTCATCCATCCTTCCTCCACCCTCCCTCATCCCTCCATCCATTCATTCATCCATTCATCCATCATTTCATCCATCCATCCTGCATGAACAACAAACACAAACGAGCAGCAGGAGAATTATTTAAATCTCCCATCATCCTTCACTTCAGCTCAGACAAAAAAGCAAACAAACGTAAACTTTATTGATAAAAAGATTCCGTTTTTATCAATAAAGTTTATTTAAAGTACAACAACAATCTGGAACTGTGCCTTTACTGTTGCTCTGACGTCACAGAATCGTTTACTTTGAAACAAAGACACTTTTATTTTCCTTTTAAACATTTATTATTGTTAAATATGTAGGTTTGCGTCCAAAAACAACACATTTTTAAATATATTTTATTTTGAAAGTTTGCGATTTTTTGTTTAAACTTTTTTTTTTGTCAAAGATGAAAAAAAACGCTCTGATATTTTATAAAAATAAAAAAAGTTGAAAATAATCCCGAGCAGATTAAAGTTTTTATTATTAAACAGAACTTGTGTGTGTGTGTGTGTGTGTTCTTGTATTTGTGCTTTGTGAGGACCAAACATCTCGTCTGATCCTCACATTTTTAAATTTTAAATACATTTCTGTGGGTTAAGACCTGGTTTTAGGGTCTTGGGTCTCTGAGTGTGTGTGTGTGTGTGTGTGTGTGTGCAGTAAAATGACCCTGAGCTCTGGGGTCAACACATTTTTCTCTTACGTGCCGTGTTTCTTCCTCTTTGTTTGCGTGAACTCGTCTTCAGTTTCTTTAAGTGTTTTCTAACGACATCTTTATGAGACAGCCCGACCATTTCCCCATTCACTCTGCCATTGATTCAGTTTTCAGCAGGAGCAGAGACCTGCAGAGAGGGGGGGGCCGGGGGGGGGGGTCGGTCATTTATAAATAATTACACAATGTTTAGAGTCTTGAGGCATGTATAATATATCAAAGCGATTATAAGGTGAATTGTTCCTTTGTGCTCTTCTTTTCACGCCTCTGCTGATCTGACTCTGCTGCACATTCACATCATTCACATCATTCACTCATTCACATCCACGGCCTTTTGTGCTGCTGCTCCCTCTCCCTCTCTCCCTCTCTCCCTCTCTCTCTCTGTGCTCACTCTTTCTCATTCAAATGTTCTTCAGCAGCAACAAAAGCACAAACACTGCTGCTGCTAAAACCACTAAAACTGCACAAACTGCACAAACTTGTCTCAAAACCACCAACACAATTCTCAAAACCACTACGTGTCTCAAAATCACTAAAACGTGTCTCAAAACCACTAAAATGTGTCTCAAAACCACTAAAACGTGTCTTAAAACCACCAAAACTTGTCTCAAAACCACTAAAACATGTTTTAAAACCATTAAAATATGTCTTAAAACCATTAAAACGTGTCTCAAAACCACTAAAACGTGTCTCAAAACCATTCAAATGTGTCTCAAAACCACTAAAACGTGTCTCAAAACCATTCAAATGTGTCTCAAAAACACTAAAACATGCTCACAGATCACCTGTGGTCAGGCTCATGCAGGGCCTCCACAGACCTCAGGGGGGCGCTGCAACAAGTCTGAAAATCTTGCTATCTACAATCTTCAGTCCTGGTCGTAGTTCTGGTCCTGGTTGGGCCGAAGACGATGAAACTCAGCTCCAAAAGTGTCTGTGTGTGATTGTGTTTGTGTGTGTGTGTGTGTGTGCCCACGTATTACTAATGTTGTGGGGACATAAACCTGTTCACACACACTCACATTATGGGGACTTGTTTCCTTGTGGGGACAAAAATCAAGTCCCCACAATGTAAATGACTACATTTTAAGGGGAAGACATGTTTTAAGGTTAGGTTGAGGTTAGGGTTAGGATTAGGCCAGTAGTAATTGTGGTTAAGGTTAGATTAAGTCTCCAGAAAATGAATGTAAGTCAATGCAATGTCCCCTCAAGTCATGTATGATGAATGTCGTACGTGTGTGCGTGTGTGCGCGTGTGTGTGTCTGTTCAGGCGACAAAGCGTCTCCTCAGAAACTTGATCTGTTCATAATGTGAGAGCAGAAAAAACACGCTGTCTCTGAACGCCTCACCACCTCCAACACCTGACTGAACTGTAATCACCTGAGGGTCAAAGGTCAAGGGAATTGTGACACACATCTATTGGACAACGATGATGAAGGTGGAGAGAGGTTGTTGTTTCTCTTCACTTTGGGACGTTTAAAGATATAAAAGGGTGGAGACTCTGACAGCTGTGATTTTATTGGCTATGATGAGCAGAGGACAAAAGAGTCTTTGTATGAGGTACTGACTGTGCTGTGAGCGCCCCCTGCTGTTTTATCTCACTGTTAGAGTGACTTTGTAAACCACTCACTCTCCCACACCAAACCTCAAAGAGAAAATCAGTGATTTTAACATGACTATACAAAATTTGACAAAAAAGACCTAGTATAGTATGTCGTCCAAAATCACACAAAAAACTCATGGTATAGTATGTCGTCCAAAATGAGACAAAAAAGTCATAGTATAGTATGTCGTCCAAACTCACTCAAAAAAGTCATAGTATAGTATGTCGTCCAAAATCACTCAAAAAAGTCATAGTATAGTATGTCGTCCAAAATCACTCAAAAAAGTCATAGTATAGTATGTCGTCCAAACTCACTCAAAAAAGTCATAGTATAGTATGTCGTCCAAAATCAGTCAAAAAAGTCATAGTATAGTATGTGGTCCAAAATCACTCAAAAAAGTCATAGTATAGTATGTCGTCCAAACTCACTCAAAAAAGTCATAGTATAGTATGTCGTCCAAAATCACTCAAAAAAGTCATAGTATAGTATGTCGTCCAAACTCACTCAAAAAAGTCATAGTATAGTATGTCGTCCAAAATGAGACAACAACGTCGTAGTATAGTATGTGGTCCAAAATCACACAAAAATGTCATAGTATAGTATGTCGTCCAAAATCACTCAAAAATGTCATAGTATGTATGTCGTCCAAAATCACTCAAAAAAGTCATAGTATAGTATGTCGTCCAAAATCACTCAAAAAAGTCATAATATAGTATGTCGTCCAAAATCACACAAAAAACTCATGGTATAGTATGTCGTCCAAAATGAGACAAAAAAGTCATAGTATAGTATGTCGTCCAAACTCACTCAAAAAAGTCATAGTATAGTATGTCGTCCAAACTCACTCAAAAAAGTCATAGTATAGTATGTCGTCCAAAATCACTCAAAAATGTCATAGTATGTATGTCGTCCAAAATCACTCAAAAAAGTCATAGTATAGTATGTCGTCCAAAATCACTCAAAAAAGTCATAATATAGTATGTCGTCCAAAATCACTCAAAAATGTCATAGTATGTATGTCGTCCAAAATCACACAAAAAACTCATGGTATAGTATGTCGTCCAAAATGAGACAAAAAAGTCATAGTATAGTATGTCGTCCAAACTCACTCAAAAAAGTCATAGTATAGTATGTCGTCCAAACTCACTCAAAAAAGTCATAGTATAGTATGTCGTCCAAAATCACTCAAAAAAGTCATAGTATAGTATGTCGTCCAAAATCACTCAAAAAAGTCATAGTATAGTATGTCGTCCAAACTCACTCAAAAAAGTCATAGTATAGTATGTCGTCCAAAATGAGACAACAACGTCGTAGTATAGTATGTGGTCCAAAATCACTCAAAAAAGTCATAGTATAGTATGTCGTCCAAACTCACTCAAAAAAGTCATAGTATAGTATGTCGTCCAAAATCACTCAAAAAAGTCATAGTATAGTATGTCGTCCAAACTCACTCAAAAAAGTCATAGTATAGTATGTCGTCCAAAATGAGACAACAACGTCGTAGTATAGTATGTGGTCCAAAATCACACAAAAATGTCATAGTATAGTATGTCGTCCAAAATCACTCAAAAATGTCATAGTATGTATGTCGTCCAAAATCACTCAAAAAAGTCATAGTATAGTATGTCGTCCAAAATCACTCAAAAAAGTCATAATATAGTATGTCGTCCAAAATCACACAAAAAACTCATGGTATAGTATGTCGTCCAAAATGAGACAAAAAAGTCATAGTATAGTATGTCGTCCAAACTCACTCAAAAAAGTCATAGTATAGTATGTCGTCCAAACTCACTCAAAAAAGTCATAGTATAGTATGTCGTCCAAAATCACTCAAAAATGTCATAGTATGTATGTCGTCCAAAATCACTCAAAAAAGTCATAGTATAGTATGTCGTCCAAAATCACTCAAAAAAGTCATAATATAGTATGTCGTCCAAAATGAGACAAAAAAGTCATAGTATAGTATGTCGTCCAAAATGAGACAAAAAAGTCATAGTATAGTATGTCGTCCAAAATGAGACAAAAAAGTCATAGTATAGTATGTCGTCCAAAATCACTCAAAAAAGTCATAGTATAGTATGTCGTCCAAAATCACTCAAAAAAGTCATAGTATAGTATGTCGTCCAAAATGAGACAAAAAAGTCATAGTATAGTATGTCGTCCAAAATGAGACAAAAAAGTCATAGTATAGTATGTCGTCCAAAATCACTCAAAAAAGTCATAGTATAGTATGTCGTCCAAAATCACTCAAAAAAGTCATAGTATAGTATGTCGTCCAAAATCACTCAAAAAAGTCATAGTATAGTATGTCGTCCAAAATCACTCAAAAAAGTCATAGTATAGTATGTCGTCCAAAATGAGACAAAAAAGTCATAGTATAGTGTGTTGTCCAAAATGAGACAAAAAAGTCATAGTATAGTATGTCGTCCAAAATCATTCAAAAATGTCATAGTATAGTATGTCGTCCAAAATGAGACAAAAAAGTCATAGTATAGTATGTCGTCCAAAATGAGACAAAAAAGTCATAGTATAGTATGTCGTCCAAAATGAGACAAAAAAGTCATAGTATAGTATGTCTTTCTGTTTTTGGTCTAAAGTTTTAAAAGTGTGTGAGCTTCAGTTCATCGTAAGATCACCTCAGAGATACAAGTCATCTTCTGGTAGACTGAGATACTTGTCTTCATGTCTGTCTGTCTGTCCTCAGACTGTCTGTCTGTCCTCTGGTGTTTTAAATATCATGATGCAGTTTTGTCGTCTGTCAGCGTTTGTGTTTTTGAAAACAACAAACTGACTTCAAATGAGTGAAGAGTGCTCGTGTAGCACTGTTTATGTGTGTGTGTGTGTGTGTGTGTGTGTGGTGTGTGTGTGTGTGTGTGTGATGTGTGTGTGTGTGGTGTGTGTGTGTGTGTGTGTGTGTGTGGGGGGGGGGGTCAGGAATAAAAGAAGAAAAGGCAGAATAAAAAGCAGAGTGAGAGGTCTGTCCGGGGCGAAGCTCTGACAGGATTAAGTCTCAGCGACACGAGATGTGATTGAATTTCAATGAAGTGAAACACGTGAGAAAATCACACACACACACACACACACACACCACACACACACACACACACACACACACACAGCGACCTCCGGCCTTAAAGAGAAGAGAAAGACGCTGAGGACTCTCCACCAAACACAGGAAACAAAAACACGGAGAGAAAAAGTTTAATCTGCTCACACTCAGATTAACAACAGTTTTAATCCTGTGACACAACTGAGACACAACTGTGACACAACGGAGACACAACTGTGACACAACTGAAACACAACTGAGACACAACAGAGACACAACTGTGACACAACTGAGACACAACTGAAACACAACTGAGACACAACTGTGACACAACTGAGACACAACTGTGACACAACTGAGACACAACTGAGACACAACTTAAACACAACTGAAACACAACTGAGACACAACAGAGACACAACTGAAACACAACTGAGACACAACTGTGACACAACTGAGACACAACTGAAACACAACTGAGACACAACGGAGACACAACTGTGACACAACTGAGACACAACTGAAACACAACTGAGACACAACTGTGACACAACTGAGACACAACTGAGACACAACTGAAACACAACTGAGACACAACAGAGACACAACTGAGACACAACTGAGACACAACTGAGACACAACAGAAACACAACTGAGACACAACAGAGACACAACTGAGACACACCTGAGACACAACTGAGACACAACTGAAACACAACTGAGACACAACAGAGACACAACTGAGACACAACTGAGACACAACTGAAACACAACAGAGACACAACAGAGACACAACTGAGACACAACAGAGACACAACAGAGACACAACTGAGACACAACAGAAACACAACTGAGACACAACTGAGACACAACTGAGACACAACAGAGACACAACTGAGACACAACTGAGACACAACAGAGACACAACTGAGACACAACAGAGACACAACTGAGACACAACTGAAACACAACAGAGACACAACAGAGACACAACTGACACACAACAGAGACACAACAGAGACACAACTGAGACACAACAGAAACACAACTGAGACACAACTGAGACACAACTGAGACACAACAGAGACACAACTGAGACACAACAGAAACACAACTGAGACACAACTGAGACACAACTGAGACACAACAGAGACACAACTGAGACACAACAGAAACACAACTGAGACACAACTGAGACACAACTGAGACACAACAGAGACACAACTGAGACACTGACGATCAGGTGTCACTCAGACGTTTGCATCATCAGGGTTCCTTCATGTTTTTTTCGGACGCTCATCTTCATCCTCATCATCATTGTGGAGTGGTTGCCGTGGCGACGCTGGGCGGCAGATAAACGTCTGCTTCCTTTGTGAACGTTAATGTGAACGTTAATGTGAAGTAAAGCGGAGGTAAATTACGACGCTGAGCAAACACACGCAGACAAGTGAAAAGGAAGCTGCTGCTGCTCCCAGAATGCAGCAGGAGATTGATGGAGGCGGAGGCCGCGGTGGAGCGGCGGCGTCTGATTCACGACGACGTTCCATTACATTAAAACCTTCCTGAACAACAAGGAGGCGACTGTGAGCACACACACACACACACTCACACAGCCTGGGGTTTGTGTGCAGGGACAGACGTGATGGACGAGGACCAGGACGTGCAGCAGTCGTCCACCGACCGTCACGTCTGAGGACACGTCCCCGCAGTCCCAGGGGACATCATTCTGCTAACAGAGACGCTAATGTTCATTTAAAATAAGTTGATTTTTAAATAAAGTTTTTTTTCATGTCTTTAATGAGACGTTCAGGTGTGAAACATAAACGTGGGACTTTTCTGTCACGGGAAACATCAGCAGATTGTAGGCGGAGTCAGGGGAGTGGCCACAGCTGAAATTTGATTAGCCACTGAAATCTGTCTGTCTGTCTGTCTGTGTCGTTGTATACATTTTAGACGCCTTAATATACTGTGACGTCCAAAAAGTCACAGAAAGGTTGAGGAAGAGGAGGAGGAGGAGGAGGGGGAGGAGTTTGAATGATTTTGTTATGAAACATTCATATTTCTGTGAATAACAAACAGGAATAAGACAAACTTTCTGAAGTTGAAGTTAAACTTTAATCTTTAGATTTAAACAGTTACTCAGCAACACCATCATCATCATCATCATCATCATCATCAGTGTGTGAGTGTGTGTGAGTGTGTGTGTGAGTGTGTGAGTGTGTGAGTGTGTTTGTAACGACAGACTTGACTCAACAAAGCTGTGAAAACTCTTCATTCAGACTAATGAAGCTGTTGTTGTGGAGGGGGTGAGAGGGTGAGAGGGTGAGGGGGTGAGGAGAGGGGCTGGACGTGATCTGTCATACAATCTGAATCTTTAGGAGAGAGAGAGAGAGAGAGAGAGAGAGAGAGAGAGAGACCTCCTCTCCATATGTCTGCTTCGTTTGCATCTGAAAGCTGAGGGGTGTGTGTGTGTGTGTGTGTGTGTGTGTGTGTGTCTGTCTGAGGGTATTTATGGTTCCTGCTTTAGTTTCTTTATTTCCGTCAATAACAGGAAAAAACAAAACTGGAAACAAAGAGAAAAAAAGAGTTTTTTCTCTTTGTTAAAAAGAGAGAAATAAAACTGGTTTTATTTTGACACATTTGTGATAAAAAATGAAAACAGACTTTCAGAAGTGAAGAAGAAGAAAGAGAACAGGAACACATCGCTGTCGCTATGGTAACGACAGACGTCCACATGAAAAACCAACAAATCATGGAGCAACACTTGTATTTTGAAATTTGCAGGCTGGTGTTTTAGTGTGGAGGAACATAGAGTGAGACTTTTATTTTGAAAACTGCAGGGCTGTGTTTCCACCGCCTCGCCTCAGTTAACTAGTGTTTCCACAGTTAACTAGTGTTTCCACTAGCACAGTAACCAGCGTGCTGAACTGTAGATCAGTTATAACTACTTAACTATCCTAAACACGTGGGTTAATCTCCAACAACTACCAGGGAAATGTCTGAAGAAGAACATGATGATGATGATGATGATGATGGTGATGATGAAGAACATGATGATGATGATGATGATAAAGAACATGATGATGATGATGATGATGAAGAAGAACATGATGATGGTGATGATGAAGAAGAACATGATGATGATGATGATGATGATGATGGTGATGATGAAGAACATGATGATGATGATGATAAAGAACATGATGATGATGATGAAGAAGAACATGATGGTGATGATGAAGAACATGATGATGATGATGATGATGAACATGATGATGATGATGATGAAGAACATAATGATGAACATGATGATGATGATGAAGAAGAACATGATGATGATGATGATGGTGATGATGAAGAACATGATGATGATGATGATGGTGATGATGAAGAATATGATGATGAAGATGAAGAACATGATGATGATGAAGAATATGATGATGATGATGAAGAACATGATGATGATGATGATGATGAAGATGAAGAACATGATGATGATGATGAAGAATATGAAGATGAAGAACATGATGAAGATGAAGAATATGATGATGATGATGATGAAGAATATGATGGTGATGATGAAGATGAAGGGGGTGGTCCTGACACAGACACAGGGGTCGTGACCCCGTGCAGACATCTGTGGCTGCACATTCCCTGACACTTTCCTCCGTCCAATCAGCTCTCAGCTCGCGCCTGCCCCTCTCACCCACACACACACACACAGAGTGGTGAGGATGTCTGTGTCTCTGCTGCCCTCTGCTGGTTCAGCAGCAGATTGACTTTGAAAACATTCTAATTAAATCTAAATTATTAATAAAATATTTGTTTATATAAATGTTTACACTTATATAAATATTTATATAAATGTTTACACTTATACAAATATTTATATAAATGTTTACACTTATATAAATATTTATATAAATGTTTACAGTTTTATAAATATTTATATAAAAAGTGTTTTAACTATGAAGAAACATACCTGGGTGAGTCATTATCGCCCCCTGCTGGACACACACACACAAGTGGCGCTTCCTCTATAACACACTGTGTGTGTGTTCATTTCTGTCTCATCAGCTGATCAATAAAATCATCATTTATTGATCAGCTGTTTTTCACACACACACACACACACACACACACACATACCCCACATGAGTGGGAGGAGCTTGAAACACAGGCTCAAACAGACGTAACCATGGAAACAACAGATGCTTTTTTGCATAAACATTTATTTTTTTAGACTTTTCAGAAAAAAATAGATTTTTTTTTTTACAACTTTTTCTTTTTGTACAAAACTCAACATAAACATCAGTGAATGAGGCAACAGAGAACCATAAAACTGATCTGAGGACCAGACAGGGTCCAACACAGACCTGCAGGGTCCAACACAGAGCTGTGGGGTCCAACACAGACCTGCAGGGTCTACCAGAGACCTGCAGGGTCCAGCAGAGACCAGAAGGGACAGAAAAACCTCAGACATGGATCAAAAACAAGTTAAAAAGTGCTGAGAGAATAAAAGACTGTTTCTACCAAAGTGCAAAATAAAAGATGAAACATCAGAGCACACACACACACACACACACACACACACACACACACACACACACACGCACACGCACACACACACACACACACACAGGTGCTCAGTAACAGTGACATCACTCATAAGTCGATCACGTGCAAAGCTCAGACTTTGGCGACACATCAGGCTAATCAGACGAGGAGAATACGGCAGACATCTTGTAGATGATGTCACAGTACGGGTTGGGGGGGGTGGGGGATGACAGGTCACATGACATGTTTCTTGATGCCCGGGGTGAACTCCTTGGCGTTGGGATTGAGGCTGCTGTTCATCTGCGGAGGAGACGAGATCACGTCAGTGCTGTGCGGACCGTCAGTGAGCGCTGACAATCACCGACGCACCCTGAACTCACCACCATGTCAGAGTCCAGCTGAGCGACCTCCCCCTGCAGGGGGAGGTCCCTGGACGGGATAAACCACTCCCACTGCTCCTCCTCCTCCAACATCTCCTGGAAACAGTGTTCGATAAACTCCTCCTCCCACAGCTCCTCCTCCACCTGCACACACACACACACACGTTATTGATGAGTGATCAGGTTACACATAAATCTATGTCAGGTTAAGTTTACGATATCTTTAAGAACATGTTGACATTTGTTATCTCACTGTGAGACAGACCCTCGTAAAGCACTCACTCTCCCACACCAAAGTCCAGAGAGAAAACCAGCTGCTGCTCCTCTGCTGCCTCGTGTGGTCACTTTGTGTCACTGAGTTAAGTCTAAAGTCACTAAAATCAGACATTAGAAGTTAGTGATGGAGGCAGCAGAGGAGCAGCAGCAGCTCCTGTGTGTGTGTGTGTGTGTGTTAAATCACTTACACATGTCTAACATGCTTCACTGAGTCTCTATTAAAATAAAAACTTAAACAAACTTAAAAATTGATATAATCTATTTCCTGAAACAGGACAACTGGAATTCACTTTGACCTCTGACCTCACCTGTCTGTCAAACTCCTCCTCGTTCTCCATCCACATGTACTCGGCGAACGGGTCGGCGTCAGAGTCCACGTCGCTGCTCAGGATGAACTGGTTACTGATCGTCATGTTTGCTTCAGAACAACGAAAACCTTTCAATTAAACTCATTATAACACACACACACACGCGTCTGTGATGCTCTGAACCAAAGACACTACAAAGATCAAAGCATGTCTCTGTGTGATCAAAGCCATCACAGGGCTCTGTACATCAAAGGGGTATTTTTTGTTAAACAGATGATCAAAGCCTTTCATCACAGATCAAAGCAACGATGGTTCCTGAATGAACCACGTGATAATAAAACATAATAATAATCCACACAGACTGTGCTTAATCCACAGTTTCACAGTCTTGTATAAAGTTCTTTAAAGTGATTATAATACTACTTCAGTAAAAGTCTTAAAGTTTATGACATTTACTGCATTTACTGTATTTAAGTATCAAGTCTTCTTCTGAGCTTCAGGGCTTCCATGTCACAGCGTGTGAACGTGTGAAAACTCTAGTGAAAAACACTTCATCAACCCTAGAAAAGCTCGATATAAATACAGACCATAATACCAACTCTTCTTCTTCTGGCTTTATTTGGTAGTAACGAGTAACATAGAGAGTTAGAGGAAATGTAGTGGAGTAAAAGTACAAGTTACTAGAGATATAAATAAAGTACAGATACGTGAATGTTGTACTTTGTACTGTAGTTTTAGAACGATTAAAAACGATTTCAAGTCGATTAAAACCCCGTTTAATATTAAAGTTTTGCTACAAACAAACATGGCTTTGCTAACAACCGGAAAACGAATAAGTTGCACCGGAAATGACTCGAATCACTGCCAACATTGAAGAAGACGAAGAAGAAAAGATCGCGTTCACATCTGTTCCTTTGTTCCCACTGAAGGTGAATGTGAACTAAAAAAAAGCGTATTAACAACGGACTCAGTGGTGATTTAACCACACGAACACGGATATTAACCCGGTTTAAACCCGGGATTAAACGAAGCCGTGTCTCGCGCTCGCAGAGGAAGTGACGCCGCCTCGCGGTCACCTGCGGTAGACAGAGGACGGTCACGGTTTAGCTGCTGTTTTCACCGCGAACACGGACCAAAAAACACGTTTAACGAACACACGCGTTTTAAACAAACACGCAGTGACGTCACAGGAAACAAACTCACTGTTAACGTTTAGTTTCTTACCTGAATTTAGCGAATTTATCCCACAATCAACACGGAGCGTCAACACTGACTGTAATGGCCGCGCTGCCTCTGTTTGTTTACATCGCTGACGTCACTCTGAGCTCGACACGTGATTGGATGAACTGCTGTGCTGCGTTCACCGACCACACACACAGGACTGACTGACTGACTTCTTTCTTTCTTTCTAAGCCTTTTGTTTGTATTGGAAAATAAAAAAGGTGGAACTTCACTTTTCAGTCTTTTGGAATCGTCTTTCCAAACCTACTTTTACAGTTGTTTGCTTTTCTGTTTTTAAAAAATAGAATAGATAATAAATAAGAGTGTGGCAGCAGCAAGACTCACAATATACAGAGAGGAACAATATAAAAATTGAATGAAATGAAATTGTATGTACATAATGTAAATGTGAGGAGTGTAACAAATATTTAGTAAACTGTTAAAACTGTGGGTGAAAAACAAATTAAATTAAATCTAAGTTATCTAATTAAAAGGTGAATGCAATTTGATCCTGGTTATTGATACATACTGTGCATTTTAAAATAAATAAATGGTTAATTTGTCTTTTATCTGCTCTGTCATTTCATTTTCTATGGGAGAAAATAAAAAATAAAGTACTATTAAAAACGTAAATAAATCAGGAAAACAACAGAACCTGATTTTACATGACGACACTGCCTACTCAGTACAGTAGGTGGCGGTGTGCGCCCAGTTGAGATTTGCAATCTACAAACGCCAAACAAGAGCAGGGAGTAAATCTCGCGATAACTCCGTGCTCAGCGAGTTCATTTAGCTATCGGAGCTAACCGGGACCGTGAGCGACAAACTAAGGTAAATCACGTTTTTATTATGATATTATTAATAATATCATTATTAATATCATGTACACATTTAGAGATACGCTTAAATCACGAGACACGATGACGCAGCGCTTTGTTTTCGTGGTTTCATGTCAGGAAACATGACGCATTAAATAAAACACGGTTAGGTTAGCTTTAGCAACTAGCAAGAGGCTAATGCTAATGTTAACAGTTCAGTTTAGTATCGATCACACATTTACTGATTTATTTTTCTTCATTTAAGGATTTTGATGCTTTAATTAATCGATTATTCCTTCAGTGCAAACGAAGACGTATCCGTTTTTCTCCACATTAGCGTCGTTATTCCAGCGACTTAGCGTCGTTAGCATCACTGCTAACTCGGGTTTAGCTCTGCATTTCAAAACATTTTGTTCCAGGTTTTGAAAATGTATAATAATAATGATAATAATAATAATAATAATGTAATATCATTTATTATTATACTTTCGCTGTAAAAACAAACCGAGCTTCTTCAGGTATTTGAACGCACACGTTTAAATATGGCATCGATTCTGAATGAATGATGACATGATTATCTCTGAAACTATTGAATCATAAATAAATAAATAAATAACATATTTCTGAGTCTTTTACAGCAGAGTTTAAGACTATTTTACTTAAAATCTTAAAATCTTCAATCACGTGTAGGAAAAACATCGACTGCAGCGTCATCATTGACATGTTGTGATATACATGATGTATACTTGTTTATGTTTACTGATTCATCATCATAATTAGTATTAATATTAAGAGCTGCAACTAACGATTATTTTAATGATCGATTCATCTGTCGATTATTTTCTCGATTAATCTGTTGATCCGAAAAATATCAGAAAACTTTAAAAACAGTTTTTCAAACCTGGAAATGATGATGTTTTCAAATGTTCACATTTAAGAAGCTGACACATCACAGAACCTGGTTTGAATGAATTGCTGCAGCTGTAGAATAAACATTGAAGCAGAGCTCAGTGTTTGTCCACATCTTTCCTTATAATCACTGATTCAAGGTAAAATAATCAGATCGTCTTTCTTTGGTCAATTTGTTCAAAAGAACCAAATCTCTGTAGTTTCTCTCTTTGTTTTTCGCTGGAGTCTAATGTCGTCTTTCCTTCACATCTTTATGTTAAAGGTTTATGAGAGTAAACATGAGTTTGTTCATCTCTCTTTCTACATTTTCTTCCTCCTCATCTATGGTGAACTTTGACTCTTTAACTCCTTAAAGTGCCTGTCATGTTGTTACAGCGTGTGTACACACACACACACACACACACACACACGCACACACACCTGCACAGGTGACCGGGCTCGTGTTCGTCCTCTTCCCGCCCCTCAGTTGGAGGCAGCTTCTGAAGAATTGTCTCTTCCTCATTCTTGTGTTTCAGCTGAAATCAGAGGCTCTGCAGAGAGGAAGGGGAGGAGTTTGTGCTTGACTTGTCTCTTCCCTCCATCCTTTAAACAAACAGAGGTTTTTGGTGTTTTTTTTCTCTGCTTGTCTTGACTCACCTGAAGCCGCTGCAACACTTTGGTGACGTCATGTCTCAGAGGTCACAGTCGGACGGTCAGAAACACTTCGCCGTGGGCCGCGGCCTCCTTGCCGCTGCAGAGACTTTAAACTTCAGCATGAATGAGCAGAGAAGTGGACGGCAGATGGGGGGTGTGGCCTCCGGTGTTGGGGTGGGCGGGGGCATGGAGGGCCAGGACGGCAGCCGGCGTGGTGGTGGTGGCGGCGGCGGCGGCGGCGGCAACAATCTGGGCAGCACCATGAAGCTGTTTGCCAGTTTGGGTCTGTCGCCGTCAGACCTGGACGCGCTGGCTGAAATCCCCGAGGAGGAGATCAGCGTGGAGACTCTGCCCAAAATCCTCCGGCAGCTCAAGAACCGCAAGGGCGACACGGGAGAGCGGCGTCCAGCGTCCTCTATGTCTTCTGATGCTGCGTATAAAGGCGGCAGGGACGGCTGGGAGGACATGCACATGGGGAGGATGGGCGGTCCCTCTCTGGGTCAGGGTTCAGCTCGAGCCCAGACCTCCACGGACTTTGGGTTCAATTCCCTGCAGGACGTCTCCTCCAGCCGTGGCTACGGCTTAGACTACAGCGGCGACGATGGCGGTGTGGGTGGGAGCAGAGAGAGGTCATATTCCGAGCTTTCTCACCGCGATTCTTACAGCGGGTTCAGGGCGGGGCCTCCACCGTCAGACTCCGTCTTTATGCAGAGGAGGATCGGGTCCCCGTCCAACGGAAAAGTCCAAGACTTCTTGGGAGTCACGCCCGCCATGTTCCCTCATGTGTGCTCTCTTTGTGACTTTGACGTTCACTCCGTGATGGTGAGTACCGCCCAGACTCCTCCCACTTCTCCTCTGGGACTGACTTTAACTGTTACTCTGTTCAGACACATGAGCTCAGCTCGTCTTCTGTCCACGTCGGCTTGTCCCTGCTGGACGTCCACTTTACATCTCGTTACTTCCTTGTTTAAGTCACATGACCACACAAAACAGTCAGATCTGATTGTCCTCATCTTCTTTTTCACCATCAGTCCACTTGTAGATAAACCTTGGTCCACTTAGATCATGTGTTCATGTCTCTGAGTAAACATCAGCTTTATTCTTCATGTAGCCCAGACTCACATGTCTCACATGTCTCACATGTCCTGGACCAATCAGCAGCTGCTGACATGATGACATCACAGACTGTGTTTAACGTTAACAAACACATTTTTATCATCGATTTGAAATCAAACACGTTAGTTTAAAGTAGAACCTGCTTTAAAACACTTGACCTTTGACCTGTGAAGCTGTTTGACCCTCGTCGGTGCTGTGAGCGCCCCCTGCTGCTGAGAACCAGCCCGAGACACAGCGGCTCAGTCTCAGTCAGAACAAAATGTCCGCCAAAGGACTCGCCTCTTAAATTCTACGTCAGTTTAAGTCTGCGATGTTTGAAGAACACGTTCACGTCTTTATCTCACGGTCAGACCTTTCCAAACCACTCACTCTCTCACACACACACACACACACACACACACACACACACACACACACACACTCACTCTCTCACACCAAACCTCACAGAGAAAAGCAGTGATGTTAGCTGCTGCTCCTCTGCTGCCTCCTGTGGTCACTTTGTGTCACTGACGTCAATCTGAATGAAGGATTTCAAACACTGAAGAGACAAAATCAGACATTTGAACTTAGTGATGGAGGCAGCAGTGGATCCTCTGTGTGTGTGTGTGTGTGTGTGTGTGGAGGAGTGAGATAAAGACGTGATCATGTGACTTAGATTTTATGAGGTGAGTCTTTTGTGAAGTGGTGAAAGTCAGTTTTTTCTTTTGTCTTGACTGAGAGTGGGCAGCAGGGGGCGCTCACAGCACAGTCAGCCCTGTCCCAGCCTTGTAGAATGATTCCCTGTGTGTGTGTGTGTGTGTGTGTGTGTGTGTGTAGGAGTGGAACCAGCACGTTAACGGACTGCGTCATGCTGAAAACAATCGACTTCTCCTCAACATGTGAGTCTCTGATGACATCACTGATGATCGTGTGTGTGTGTGTGTGTGTGTGTAGATCAGTGTGTAACTGTGTCGTGTTGTGTTCAGGTACCCGGACTGGGATCCTGGGATGTCCTCTGGAAGAAAGTAAGACAGACAGACACACACACACACAAACACACAAACACACACAGTCCGTCTTAAATATCTGTGTGTGTCCTCTTTGTCCAGTAGGGGGACACTGGAGACTTCCAACATGTCTCCTGGTATTCTTGGCCCCGCCCCCATGTCCTCTCATGCGGTGGGTGGAATGTCGTCCAGCTGGGGTAAGAGACACACGGACGTCCTGATGGACAAACGTCGCAGTTTACGATGTCACATTCACTGTGTGTGTGTTTGTCAGGAGGAGGCGGAGCTTCTGGTCCGTCAGGAAACAACCCGGTGGGACAGAACAAGGTGGATGTCTGAGTTATTGGTCTGTTGTTCTTCATCACTTTGCTGATCGTTGTCAGTGAAGCTGATCAGCGTCTTCTTCTGTCCTCAGATGAGGAGCAGAGTGGTCGTGGCTAAATTCGAGCAGAACCTGATCAACAACAAAGCTCTGTTGGCCTTCACGGAGTCGTTTGGTGTCCTGAGAGAACATGTGGTCCTGAGGAACAAGGTACAGGTCCAGAACCGAGCTCCAGAACCGAGCTCCACACCTGACCACATGGTTTTACCCACAGCTGACTGTGTGTGTGTGTGTGTGTCTCAGGCGTTCTTAGAGATGAGCAGTCACGAGGAGGCGCAGGACATGGTCAACTACTACGATCAACACCCGGCGCTGCTCCACGGCAAACCCATCACCTTCTACCTGTCCACCAGACAGATGTTCATCGAGGTAACCTCCACGTCACCATGACGACGTCTCCAGCCTCACACTCTAACACCATGTTGATCTGCTGTCTGACCCTCAGAAGGAAGATCGCTCCTCCAACACGTCCATGGACAGGTCAGGGCGGGAGGTCAAAGGTCAGAGCAGTAAGGTGGTCTTCTTCTCCAACCTTCCCAGAGAAGACGACAAGAAGAAGGAGCTGCTGACCATCGCTGGACGCTTTGGCGTCGTGGAGAAACACCTGTTTTTGGCCCACCAGGTGAGTGGGAGATGCTCCGCCCCCAACTCCTCCCACTCTTCTTCCCTCTCCACCTTCTCACGCTACTCTTCTTCTTCGCGCAGGCGTTTGTGCAGCTGGGGACGCCGCAGGACGCCGAGATGCTGGTGAAGTATTACAGCGTGAACCCGCTGACCATCAGAGGGCGCCACATCCGCCTCAACATCTGCACCAAGTACAAGACTCTGACGTGAGTGTCCGGGGTTTTTACAATGATTGACAGTTTCACAGTTTTATCTCTGCCGTCACTACTGGACCTTCCTTTCACCACAAGGTGGCAGCAGTAGCATTAATAACATCAGCTAATATTATTATTATTGACTGTATTTCTGTAAAAAAAAAGAAGTTATTCTGTCATTCTAAATGTTTTTGTGTTCTCGTTAAAAACAAAAGAGCCTGGAGGATTTCCTTTCAAAATAAGAGCCCCTGACTTGTGTCTCAGTGTTAATCAGAGACAGAGTTCTGCCGGAGACAAACGCAGCCCGAGGAGCAGCAGCGCCAACAACTCCTCGGGTTCCAGAACCTCCTCTAACTCCAGGACGCCGTCGTCGACCAAATCCTCGTCCAGGACCAGAGACGAGGACAAGAAGAAGAAGAAGAAGGAGGAGAAGAAGGAGGAGAAAGCTGCCTCAGAGGAGGAGGAGGTGTCCGGAGTGATGGAAGGAGAGAACGAAGCTGACGGGGAGGGGGAGGAGCCGGGAACCGATGGAGACGATAAGGCGGAGGGGGCGGAGTCTGGGGAGGAGCCAGTGAAGGAGTCACCAGGAGGCGTTCAGGAGGAGCAGGTGAGGAAACACCGGCACAAACACGGAGCTCTGACTGTAAATCATCCAGATGTTTAACGTGTGAGGCGTTCACAGGCGCCTGGTGACGACGCCCTCAACGCTGCTCCAGAGCCTGTGGGCGGGGCTGAAGGTGAGGCGGAGCAGAGGGCGGGGCCAGAGGGACAAACTGGACCAACAGAAGCTGACGTGACGACAGAGGAAGACGAGAATAAAGAAGCAGCAAACGCAGAAGCCGCCGAGAGTTCAGAGGCACTGGAGGCGGAGTCAACCGCTGACACGGTACGGACGCAAACAAGGTTCAGTGGGTTCTGGTCTGGAACTTCTGACCTTTGACCCCGGAGAACTGTGTGTTGTGATGTGTCCACAGGTGGATCAGGAGTTCATGGAGAACATGGAGGACTTTGTGACGCTGGACGAGATTCAAGAGGACGAGGACGAGGAGCTCGGAGACGGCGAGAACTTCGGTACCAGAACACTGCTCTCACTCAGATTAACTGAGATGAACTCAGATTAACCAGCATCGCTTACTGTGATGATTCAAGTTCATGAAACCAGTTTTCTTTTCTTCTCCACAGACAACACGAGGAAAGGAGTGAGTATCTGCTCTTCATCGTCATCATCAATAAATCAATAAAACCAACCAAGTCTACGACGTCGTTATCTCACTGAGAGGAAACTGAACCACACCAGACCTCAGTGACACAGAGTGACCACACGAGGCAGTGTGGTCACTCTGTGTCACTGACGTTAATCTGAACGGATTATTTTAAAATAACGAAATAAGACATTTGAACTCATGGGGTTTAAGTGACTGTGTGTGTGTGTGCGCGTGGGCGTGGTTTATAAACTTGTGTCACAGTGAGATAAAGACGAGATCATGTGATGTTGATTTTCTGCACTTTTGTTAAGTTTTTCCCTTTAAAAGCATCTATTTGTGTGTTATGTGTGTTGTTTGTGTTGTTTGTGTGTGTGTTATTTGTGTTTGTGTGTATGTGTGTGTTATGTGTGTTATTTGTGTTGTTTGTGTGTGTGTGTTATTTGTGTTTGTGTGTATGTGTGTGTTATTTGTGTGTTATGTGTGTTGTTTGTGTTGTTTGTGTGTGTGTTATTTGTGTTTGTGTGTATGTGTGTGTTATTTGTGTGTTATTTGTGTGTTATGTGTGTTATTTGTGTTGTTTGTGTTGTTTGTGTGTGTGTGTTATTTGTGTTGTTTGTGTGTTGTTTGTGTGTTTTCTCAGGGCATGCGTGTGGTGAACATCGTGGGTTTCAGACGTGGTTATAATTTCCGCACTGAGCTGCTGGGACTCGCCGACCCGTTTGGTGAAGTGGTCAAACACCTGGTGCTGGACTTACGACCAGAGGTACGAGGTCAGACACAAAATGGCCGACAGAGCGTGAGTGGTTGGTGCTCATGCGTGTGTGTGTGTGTGTGTGTGTTTGTTCAGGCGTACCTTCAGTTCAGGACAGAGGATGAAGCTCGAGCCATGGCAAAGTTCTACAACAGTAACGTGACGGCGTCCGTGTGCAGTCGACCCGTCAGGATCAGTCACTCCATGACTTACCCGACCATCCAGGTGAGCGCCGTCACCACCGCGGCGGCCGCCGTGTCCTGTGGGCGTGGCTCTGATCTTCCTCTCCGTCTCTCTTCTTCAGTGCGGCTCCAGTAAGGTCATCTACGTGGGTCAACTCCCCACCGGCAAGTACACGGACGACGACGTCCTGAGGCTGGCTCAGCCGTACGGGAACGTCAGGAAGTACTTCCTCAACCGCATCAAGAGAGAGGTGAGAACACTGGTGCTCCCTCGCGTCTCCACGTCACGTTCAGCGCTGATCCGCTTCTCGTCCTCCTTCAGTGTTTCATCGAGATGGAGAAAGCAGCCGACGCCGAGAAGATGGCCGAGGACTGCAGGGCCAGCGCTCAGAAGCTCGGCGGCAAACGTCTGACCATCTACGTGAGCAGGAAGTACCGGCAGCTCAAACACGGGTTAGTCAAGCCCAGTCAAAGTTAAAGCCGAGTCATGTTTGTGATGCCGAGTCGTGGTTTTTCAGTCAAAGTTAAAGCTGAGTCATGTTAGTGATGCCAAGTCGTGGTTTTTGAGTCAAAGTTAAAGCTGAGTCATGTTAGTAATGCTGAGTCGTGGTTTTTCAGTCAAAGTTAAAGCCGAGTCATGTTTGTGATGCCGAGTCATGTTAGTAATGCTGAGTCATGTTTGTTTGTGTTCAGACATTTAAGCTCATTTGCTCAGAAGAGAGAAAACAGCAGCAACAAGTCGTCGTCCAAACACGACGAGGAACCTCCACCCAAGAAACAGAGGGAGGAGACAGCCAAGGAGACGGAGGACGAGGAGAAGGAGAAGAAAGAGGAGGAGGGGACAAAGGAGGACGAGGAGGAGGAGGAGGGAGACGTTGAGAGTGAAGTTTGTGAGGAGAAGATGAAGAGCAGTGAGGAGGTGAGTGAGGAGAAGCAGCACTGAGCTCACACTCAAAGACCAGTGAGATTAAAAGGTTGTCTCATCAGCTGCAGGAGGTCAAACAGGAGGAGGAGCCAGTGGAGCAGACGGAGATGTCCACCAATCAGGACGGACAGACTGAAGCTCCTCCCTCTGCTGAGAACAAACCCAGCGCGGCGTCTCTGCCGCTGCCGCCGTACGACGCCGACACGCCCGTGGGTGAGGAAAGATGCGCGCGCAGAGTTAATCTCTGATGTTTGATCTGGGATTACACACAGATTAAGGATTAACGTGTTTGTTTTCAGGTGTGGAACACGTGAAGACCGGGTTTTACTGTCGAGTCTGTTTCCTGTTCTACACAAACGAAGACAAGGCCAAGAAAGTCCACTGCAGCAGCCAGACGCACTACGACAAGCTGCAGGTGAGACGCCACGCCGGCCACGCCCACACACCGGCCCCGCCCACTCTAACATCTGCTGCTGTGTTTTCAGAAACATCTGGAGAAGGAGGAGGCGAAAGCAGAGAAGAAGAGAGGGAGGAAGACCACGACGACGTCCTGAAGACGCGGCACTGTCGCAGTTTTGTTTAGAACAGGGAGGTCCAAACTCCGGCTCACGGTGAGATTTTGTACGGCTGCAGCTTCAGTTTCGTTAAGTATTATTTATGGCCCGAGAGGGCGGGGCCTCACCTGAGTCCAGACGTGGTCTCACCTGAGTCCAGACGTGGTTCCATGGTCACATCAAATCTGACCCTGGGACACTGAGTGGACAAATGAACTCACGTACTGGAGCTTTTACTTTGTGTTCATGCTTCTTTGTTTGTTAAATAAAGTTTGACTTTGTCTCCACACGACAGAACAAACTTGATTCTTTATGACTTTTATTTGGTGGTTTTTTACAAAATAAATGTAACGTGACGAGTCTGTCCTCGGGGATTCTGGGTAATGTAGTCTTTAAAATAACGTACAGCGTTAGCTTCCGTCTGAGCTCGTCCACGGATCGAGTCCCGTTTTCTCCTGGAAAACAAAGGTCGTGTGTTTCAGTTACTCCTCGTTAAAGGCGTCTCTCACCTTTGACCTTTGACCTCGCTCACCTGGTACTTCCTGTAGTGCGTCAGGCTGCTGCAGTGCCGCAGTTTGGCCTCGTCCTCGTCGGCGTAGATCTCGTCACACAGCGAACACAGGTAAGCGACGACCGGACGCACGAACTTTGACCCTGCACAGAAAACATTTCACCGTTGTGTCGCTGACGGAAAACTGTCAGCGTGGATTTTTCTTACCGACGGGTTTGGAGGGTTTCTGCGGCTCAGCGGCGCCACCCACAGGTGCAGCCTCCTGAAAACACAGTCAAACACAAACTCAGTCTACAGCCGCGTCACGTGACGTAACCACGGCAACGGGACAACGTCTGAGTGTCACCTGTTCAGTTTGTGGCAGATCTGGATTCTTCTCCGAGTTCTGATCCTCTTCAAGACCAGGACTCTCTCTGGAGTCTTTCTTTGTGGATTCCTGTTCACTTTCCACAGCGTCCTCACTCGTCTTCTCATCGTCTGGACACCCTGTCCAATTCTGTTCTGCAGGATGTGTGGTTTCTGACAAAGTCTTCCTGGATCCAGACTCTACCTCCGGAGCCTTCCAGGATCCAGACTCTACCTCCGGAGTCTTCCTGGATCCAGACTCTTGCTCCGGAGCCTTCCTGGATCCAGACTCTACCTCTGGAGTCTTCCTGGATCCAGACTCTACCTCTGGAGCCTTCCTGGATCCAGACTCTACCTCTGGAGTCTTCCTGGATCCAGACTCTTGCTCTGGAGCCTTCCTGGATCCAGACTCTACCTCTGGAGACTTCCTGGATCCAGATCCAGATTCTACCTCCGGAGCCTTCCTGGATCCAGATCCAGACTCTACCTGTGGAGACTTCCTGGATCCAGATCCAGACTCTACCTCCGGAGCCTTCCTGGATCCAGACTCTCGTGTCCCCTCGTTGCTCCTCGTGCTGCCTCGACCCTGTGATTGGCTCCGGTTCACCTGGTTTGAGTCCAGCTGAACGTCAAACCTGCAGAGACAGAAAATCAGGATCAGGACTGAACCTGACAACTGTCCAGTCCAGTAAAGAGGACAGAGAGGTGGACACAGACCCGTTGATGAGTCTGTTGTATTTGTGGGACACGTTGACGTCGAGTCTGGATCCGTGGAAAAGCGTGCAGTTCAGGTCTCGGACGACTTTGACTGCGTCTGAAGACGTGGACATCTCAATGAAACCCTGAGACACAGAGACAGACGTCAGAACCTGGGACATCAAAGTCTGAACATGTGAAGACGTTCTGTCCTCTGACCTGTCCCCGCCGACGGAGCAGGAAGTAACGCGTCGCCGTCCCCAAATTGTCCACCAGTCTGACGAAGTCTTCGTCTGTGTAGAAACGCTGAGGCAGGTTCTTGAAGAAAACCACCCTGGTGGACGAGGACTGTAAACGCAGACACACAACGTCAACAACGACGACGACAACAACAACAACAACGGCGTCCAGGGGGGTATTCCATCAACGTAGCTAAGAATTGCCAGACTTAGGTGTAAGCTTGAAGCTTGACTAAGCTCCATCTCCCAATCTAGCTCCAAGTCGTTCCATCAAGTGAAATCAGCTGGCTCCATCTGTGGCTTAGTCAAGCCTCACCTGTTAAGCCTCAACTTGTTCACGCCCACAGGGACAATAAAAAGCCCATTCTAGTCGAGCACGGAAACTGTGAAAAATGCCGAAAAGCAAGAGGAAAAGAATGTGCAGAGATGTTCTCTGCAGCCCCCCCTCATGGAGGTATATGAGGATTACAGCCACATAATCCCAAAGAAGGGCAATAATAATAAAGCGAGTTTTAAACTGATCAATTATGTGGACCTATTAATGCAACCAAAGCCCTAAAATGAAAAGGAAAATCCCCAGAGAACAAAAAGACAGCCCTAATAAGTGACATTCATATGAACATAGTTTAAATAGCATTATTGTGAAATTCTCCATATTTGATCGTTTGGCAGCCCTAGTAGTAATGTTAGAAAGTGATATTCATCACATTTATCAACTGATTGTTATACAAATCGATGGGATAGCTTTCATTTATTTCCTGCATGGCCAATTGTATAGAATTGATCTCCTTTTCATTTAAGCGTGTCATTGTTACATGCTGTATTTGTGCTACTTCTGTATTTTGTCCCACATGCTATATGTTGAATTGTTGTATTTTCATCTTATTTTATGTAAAGCACTTTGAATCACCTTGTGCTAAAATGTGCTATATAAAGTAGCCTCGCCTACATTTTTGATAATAATAGGCTACATTTAATCAAAGTATTTTACATGACTCATCACATTTATCATACAATTGATGGTAGATTATTACATGAAGAAATGCAATGTTGGTTATCATTCTACAGGAAATAATCATATGACAGATCTATTGATTATTTATCTAGAATCATTTTAGCAAATCAAGCAATTCAATGGAGACGAGGACCCCTATTACAGTAAGTGAATGCAGGTGACAGCAAATCAATCATCTATCTCCTATCAATCAGAGGCCCTAACCCTTGTTACATCAAAACAATGACGATTTCCTTTTATTATATTTTTTTGCTAATTAGTTTAATTTTGTATTTATTTGTGTCTTATTTTTTATTATATTTTATTTTAGTGATAGTGTTCTTTAATGTACTTATAGATAATATATAATTATTAGTATAAATTATTTCTTTAATACATTGTATTATATAATTTTATGTTTTACATATTATTTTATCATTCCATGACAGTTGTGTGTCTCTGTTTCTGTCTATTGGACATTCTTTGATCATAGATGGTGCTAAGCTTCACTTTTAGCCTGCTACAGACCAGGTTTGCCCGGCAGCATAAGTTACCATGGTTACATGGCTGGCATTCACATTAGCCACCTTGGTGGAACAGGGTTGAGGCTCAGATTGATGGAACGGAAACCTGAGCCACAGTTCTGGCTTAGCCATGGTTGAGGCTTAGCCAGAGTCATAGTTTCCATGGTTACTGAGTTGGGGCTAATCTCCGCCTCTTTGACTTGGCCATTGAAGCTTGGCTTTGCCTTTAGCCTGCTTGATGGAATCCCCCCCTGGCGTTGAATCGTTACCTCGGGTTCGTCCGCGATCTCTGAAAAACAAACAGACGAGTCATTGAAGCTTCAACACTGAACAGGACTTTTCAAGGCCTTGAATCTGTTTCCAAACCTTCTTCTTCGTCCTCCAGCTCGTCCAGGGTGATGCAGTTCTCCAGGTCCAAGAAGAAATCTGTGTCCTCCTGAAAGACACAAAGACACAGAGACTTCAGAGATGGACATGAAGACAATGAAAGAGAGACAAAGACATAGGTGGACACTTTAGAGACGATGAAATATTAAAACAAAGGTTAGAAGACATTTGAAGACAGAGACAGATCTTCTAACTTCCTGATCTCTGGTCATCAAAGCTCAATAATTGAAGGTTTATCAGAGCGTCTAAAGTCCACCCGTCCCCCAGTAGTGATGTAATACCGAGGAATCAGCTGTGATGTCTCCTCTTACCAGGAGAGGGAGGAGACACGTGATGACCTGCCATGGCTGGACCAAAACTGCAGGGACCTGATCTGGTCTAGAGACCGACGACTTAAGCAGGACTTAGCGACAGGCTAACATGTACACACACATGCGTAACAAAGCAAATCTTTGTATTTCTGCTTATAAATAATAATAATAATATAATAATAATAATAATAATAATAAACTGTTGGGTTAGAATAACAAGCACGTGTTGAATGAACCGCCCACTTTTCATTAGAGGGATTAGAGTCAGAATTAGAGCTTTAAAGCTTTTAAAAAGTGTCCACCACACATGCTAGCACGTTAATACAGTAGCACTGTAGCCTTTGTCTCGTGTGTTATCTGTCGTTTATGTTCATTTACTGAACAATTGCTGCTAATATTGTGTTTTCTTTTCTATTCATGGCTAATGCTGTTGTTTTTGATGGTATGTCTGTCTTTTAATGTGAGGACAACAGATGGACATTAGCTTTGAGCTAAATCTGCCATATTTACACCACGTCATGTGCGTCACAATGTGTTCATTAATATGCAGCGTCCTCGTCAAATAAACAAGAAAAGAAAGACGAGGACATGAAGAGACAAAGACAGACATGGACTGAGACATGAAGACAATTTGGACAGATGTGTTCTTTCTCTACCTCGTCCTCTGGACAAGTCTCTGTCGTCTTCCTGGTTTCGCTGCTGGACTTTTCCTCCATGTCCTCCTTCTCTGTGTCCATGTCCTCCTTCTTCTCTGTGTCCATGTCCTTCTTCTTCTCTGTCTCCATGTCCTCCTTCTTCTCTGTGCCCATGTCCTTCTTCTCTGTCTCCATGTCTTCCTTCTTCTCTGTGTCCATGTCCTCCTTCTTCTCTGTGTCCATGTCCTCCTTCTTCTCTGTGTCCATGTCCTCCCTCTTCTCTGTAAACAGAAATGTCCTCTGTAAACTTTGTCTCAGTCATTTTTTAGAAACATTTCAGTTTTTATTTCTACCTTCACTGAGCGTCTCTGTGTCCTCTGCTGGACAGTGTTTGTCCTCCTCGTCCTCGTCGTCCTCGTCGTCCTCTCCGATCACCTCCATCCCCTCGATGTCGCTCTCGTCCTCTGACCTGCGTCAGTTTCATCAGTTCACAGATGAGAGATGAGGCGTTTACTGACCTGAGTTTAAACTCTGTAAATATTAAACTCACTCTTCTTCTTCTTCACTCTGCTGCTTCTCTGCAGGTTCAGGTTCAGGATCAGGTCTGGAGTCTGGGACAGGACCTGGTCCAGCATCAGTCCTGGTCTGGGTCTCTGTGGACAGAACATGACATCAGCCGTTTTAAATGCTGACTGAGTTTTCATGTCGTCACAGGGGAAGAAAGATTTTCAAAATAAGAGTTGTTTTTATTCTTTCACTCGTGTGAGACTCACCTGGTTTCTCTGGTTCCATCTTTGTTTCTCTGGTCCTGGACCCACATGACCTGGATCTGGACCGCCTGTTTCTGCTAGACGTATCTGTGGACCTGGTTTCATCTCTTGACCCTGACCTCTTCTCTCTGGACCTGGATCCATCTGTGGACCTGGATCCATCTGTGGACCTGGATCCATCTGTGGACCTGGATCCATCTGTGGACCTGGATCCATCTGTGGACCTGGACCTCCTCGTCCTCTTGCCGTCTGTCTTGTCCTCGCTCTGTGGGCTGCGACTCCTCGTCCTCGTCCTCGTCCTCGTCCTCTTGCTCGCTGGTGTTTCCTCCTCGTACTTCCTGGCTGAGGTGACGCGCCTGCAGGACGACAGCCGTGAAGGACGTGAGACATGAAATGTGAAGGACGTGAGACATGAAGGACGTGAGACACTGACATGAGGCTGTTGTATTCTCCAGAGAAGCAGACTGTGATGAGGTGGTTGTTGACCCTCAGAGAGTTAGAGGAATAATAATCCACCAGCTTCTGAGCATCAGCTGCATTTTTCAGCTCCACAAACGCCTGGAATTAAATATAGAAATGTGTCAATGTTAATGTTTGAGCCTTTACTTTATGATTATTATTATTATTATTATTATTATTATAATAATAGAGCTGAAACAATGAATGAACTATTTTGATAATGGATTGAAGCTTTTTTCATGATTAAAACACGATTTCTGGTTGTTTCAGCTTCTTAAATGTGAGTATTGTCTTCATTTCTTTGCTCTTGAGAAGAAATCAATCATTTACAAGTGAATTATTTTGGTTTGTGGACAAAACAAGACGTTTGAGAACATCATCTTTTCCAGGTTTGACAATCACCGCTCAACACTTTCGAAGGTTTTCTGACATTTGATGGAGCAAACGATTGACTGAGAAAATAATCATTAGTTGCAGCTCGATATTATTATTGTTGTTATTATAATTATATTATAATAATAATAACAATAATGATAATAGTGATAAAAGGTGATGTCACCTTGGACGGCAGGAACAGAGTGTAGAGTGGAGGACCGAAGCGTTGGACCACACTGAGCAGATCAGATGGACCGTTGTCTCCTTTTGGAGCTGGACTGAAGCTGATGACCTTTGAACTCTGACACACACACACACACACACACACACACATATACAAATATATACATATATGTGTACATATTATATTTAAATACAGATACAATGAGTGTGCGACTTTAATATAAAGTAAAATTCAAAGTTAAACTAAATCAAACATTAATAATATACAAACTTTCATGTAAAACAACAAATCTATGGATCACACAATGACAGAGACAGACCGAGGTAACGCTGCCCTCTGCTGGACACTGTGAGGACACCTGGATGTAACTAAGCACACAGGTAAGGATTTGTTTCTTCCCTGATGACATGAGCATATTCCAGGATGATCAGGCTGTGGTTCAGGGAGCATGAGACGTGATTTTCACCACAGAGTCCAGACCTGAACCCCACTGAGAATCTCTGCATGTGCTGGACAAGGCTTTGCTCTGTGGGCCGACTAAACCCATCATCAATACAAGATCCTGGTGAAGAATCAGTGCAACACTGGACGCACATAGATGTGTGTAATGTGACATTACAGTAGCTCATGGAAACACTGTCACAGTGAATGAGGGAGTGATCAAACCATGTGACCCTTTGTTTGAGGTGGCAACCAGGCTCTGTATGACACACTTTCATTACTCTGACGTTCACTGACACTGGGATGTGTGCACGTGTGTGTGTGTGTGTGCACGTGTGCGCGTGTGTGTGTGTGTGTGTACCTGCAGGAAGTTGAATGTGTTGGAGAGGCTGAACTCCACCTTCTGTCCGTTCACAGTCAGAGGAGAACTGACGTGGAACTTCACCAGATCTTTGGCCTGATCGTTGGAGCCGAGCTCCACAAACGCCTGCAGACGCACAAACATGTGACGTTACACGCCGCAGACACACAAACATGTGACGTTACACGCCGCAGACGCACAAACATGTGACGTTACACGCCACAGACACACAAACATGTGACGTTACACGCCACAGACACACAAACATGTGACGTTACACGCCGCAGACGCACAAACACGTGACGTTACACACCACAGACACACAAACACGTGACGTTACACGCCACAGACACACAAACATGTGACGTTACACGCCGCAGACACAAACGTGTGACGTTACACGCCTCAGACACACAAACGTGTGACGTTACACGCCGCAGACACACAAACATGTGACGTTACACGCCGCAGACACACAAACATGTGACGTTACACGCCGCAGACACACAAACATGTGACGTTACACGCCGCAGACACACAAACGTGTGACGTTACACGCCGCATACACACAAACATGTGACGTTACACGCCGCATACGCACAAACATGTGACGTTACACGCCGCAGACACACAAACATGTGACGTTACACGCCGCAGACGCACAAACATGTGACGTTACACGCCGCAGACGCACAAACACGTGACGTTACACGCCACAGACACACAAACACGTGACGTTACACGCCGCAGACACACAAACGTGTGACGTTACACGCCGCAGACACACAAACGTGTGACGTTACACGCCGCAGACACACAAACGTGTGACGTTACACGCCGCAGACACAAACGTGTGACGTTACACGCCGCAGACACACAAACGTGTGACGTTACACGCCGCAGACACACAAACGTGTGACGTTACACGCCGCAGACGCACAAACATGTGACGTTACACGCCGCAGACACACAAACGTGTGACGTTACACGCCGCAGACGCACAAACGTGTGACGTTACACGCCGCAGACGCACAAACACGTGACGTTACACACCACAGACACACAAACATGTGTCGTTACACGCCTCAGACGCACAAACGTGTGACGTTACACGCCGCAGACGCACAAACACGTGACGTTACACACCACAGACACACAAACATGTGACGTTACACGCCTCAGACGCACAAACGCGTGACGTTACACGCCGCAGACACACAAACGTGTGACGTTACACGCCGCAGACACACAAACGTGTGACGTTACACGCCGCAGACACACAAACGTGTGACGTTACACGCCGCAGACACACAAACGTGTGACGTTACACACCGCAGACACACAAACGTGTGACGTTACACGCCACAGACACACAAACGTGTGACGTTACACGCCGCAGACGCACAAACGTGTGACGTTACACGCCGCAGACGCACAAACACGTGACGTTACACACCACAGACGCACAAACATGTGACGTTACACGCCTCAGACGCACAAACGCGTGACGTTACACGCCGCAGACACACAAACGTGTGACGTTACACGCCGCAGACACACAAACGTGTGACGTTACACGCCGCAGACACACAAACGTGTGACATTACACGCCGCAGACACACAAACGTGTGACGTTACACGCCGCAGACACACAAACGTGTGACGTTACACGCGGCAGACACACAAACGTGTGACGTTACACGCCGCAGACACACAAACGTGTGACATTAAAGTGTAACAGTGTGTCAAGTATAACATTTATAGAAAGAAAGAAACATCAATATTAGAACAAACGTTTCTCTTTCCTTTCAATAATTTTCTGTGGAAATAGAAACTCTGTGATCGTGTGTGTTTGTAACCTTGTAAGAAGCTAGTTGTGCATTGTTTCTTTCCTGTTTCCTGTTTTCATAAAGGAGAGATTTTGTTGTGGTGCGTCACTAAAATGAGTCTGTTACTGCGAGAACAAAGGTTCCACCTGCTAAACTTCAGTTAGGACTCGTCTCAGTGGACTTTGGTGCGGCAGAGTGAGCGCTCGTGTTCAGTTAGGACTCGTCTCAGTGGACCTTGGTGCGGCAGAGTGAGCGCTCGTGTTCAGTTAGGACTGGTCTCAGTGGACTTTGGTGCGGCAGAGTGAGCGCTCGTGTTCAGTTAGGACTGGTCTCAGTGGACCTTGGTGCGGCAGAGTGAGCGCTCGTGTTCAGTTAGGACTGGTCTCAGTGGACCTTGGTGCGGCAGAGTGAGCGCTCGTGTTCAGTTAGGACTGGTCTCAGTGGACCTTGGTGCGGCAGAGTGAGCGCTCGTGTTCAGTCAGGACTGGTCTCAGTGGACTTTGGTGCGGCAGAGTGAGCGCTCGTGTTCAGTCAGGACTGGTCTCAGTGGACCTTGGTGCGGCAGAGTGAGTGCTCGTGTTCAGTTAGGACTCGTCTCAGTGGACTTTGGTGCGGCAGAGTGAGCGCTCGTGTTCAGTTAGGACTGGTCTCAGTGGACCTTGGTGCGGCAGAGTGAGCGCTCGTGTTCAGTTAGGACTGGTCTCAGTGGACCTTGGTGCGGCAGAGTGAGCGCTCGTGTTCAGTTAGGACTGGTCTCAGTGGACCTTGGTGCGGCAGAGTGAGCGCTCGTGTTCAGTTAGGACTGGTCTCAGTGGACCTTGGTGCGGCAGAGTGAGCGCTCGTGTTCAGTTAGGACTGGTCTCAGTGGACCTTGGTGCGGCAGAGTGAGCGCTCGTGTTCAGTTAGGACTGGTCTCAGTGGACTTTGGTGCGGCAGAGTGAGCGCTCGTGTTCAGTTAGGACTGGTCTCAGTGGA